>NC_089588.1:121649132-121949132 GCF_019320115.1 Miscanthus floridulus
CCTCATCAGTGCTCTTCCTCTTTCTGTCTTTGGGCTCCACTTTGTACTCATCTGTGTCTGTGTTAGAGGAAGAATTGCTATCTCCCTCTCTGTACTATGGAACACCACTGGTGGCTGCTCTGGTGGATCTCCTGCTGGTCTACTCACTCAATCTGGGGTGTAACTCATGTCTGGCCTTCTTGTGTCTCTCCAAGACTGGATCATGCCTGAACTTGGATCTAGGCTCCTATCTCCTACTCATGGTTGCTGCCCTGTATCCAAAAGAATTTGCAAGGAATTTTAGATACATGCCCAAGACTTAATCTCAAATTGGAATTAGACATAGAATCTTTTGTCTGTGGTCTTACATTCACCTCGACACACCACTATCATAAGGTTTGTAAAACTGTAGATACAAAAAATACTATGCCTAATATACAATTATTGAATCGGATTGAATCAAAAAGAGCAGATGTCCTGCTTTGCTGGCTTCTACCGGACGTTTCCAGTAGGCATACCAGACACGTCTGGTGTGCACGCGTAGCAACCCTACCTAGGGCCCCTAGGTTCAATCCTTAACTAATCCAGTCTAGACTTTTGGCATTGCTTCTAGACCATCAATGCAGCATCCCTACCAAAGGAATTTGACAATGCATCATTGGGTGAAGAGATCGGATGAGGTCTAGGATTAGGGTACCTTGACAGAGAGGTAGAAGATGAGATTTGAAATCCAAGTCCCAGAGCCTTCAATCTTGATGCAATCACCCTCCAATCAAATCTCCCCTCTTACTTTTCTTCGGATGAATCAATGGATCACCAATTTGAGAAGAGAAGAGGCGGCTGTGGTTGGCTGGAAGAAAGAAAAGAGAGATAGAGGACTAGGGCCAAAGGGGTACGATGTCTTTTATTTCCCCGCGCATACCGAACACGTCCGATAGCAATACCAGTCACGTCCGGTAATTACGGGAAAGCCACTTTCTGCTCCAAATTATGTTTTCTTGATTCCAAACCTCCTCTCAGTTAATACTCAGTCCAAAAGATATACAATCTTGATCCAAACTGAGTATAGTCATTTTTCTTATCCAATGCCATGATTTGATTTTTTCTTTTCCAAATATTTGGCATATTTATGATTTTGAATATTTGAGAGAGACTTAGTGAGACATAGGAGTTTATGGACTTGAGAGAGTCATGTCAAGAGTGATTAGCCAATCAATCAATCAATGAGAGCTATAATCACAACATGACATGACAAGGTCACAAAAACCCAAAAACCAAATGATTTTCAAAACACACACCACCTATACATGCTAGTTAGGGATTTTGAAAAACATTTGTCCTATGTCACACAAATGCACACACTAGCATATAAAGGGCCTTAGATGCACTTACAATGCATATATGTAAATACATACTTTTACCTTGAGCCCAGAATATCACCACTGAGATAATACATGACATGACAACATCATGTTGACCTCACTTGTCAAATAATCATGTTACCTTGATAGTTGAGTCATGGTTGTTGATCCCATCCTTGTCCTTGTTGTTGTTGAGGACGATAATTGTTGGAGTTGTTGTTGATGAAGTTCACATTTTCTTGTGTTTAGGTGCAGTTGTTGCCCGAATGTCCAGTTCTTCCACAGACTTCACATGTCATGTGTGAGTCATGGACTTGCATGGCACCTTGCTTCTCATTGGATTGATCTTCAAGTCTTTTCATGAGCAAGTCCATCTTAGCAGACAACATGTCTACTTCTTTGACCGTATGCATACCTCCACCTCTCTTGCGGGGCTGGAGACGTTCTTCCGACCTGCCTTGGTTGGAAACCATCTTCTCTATGAGAGCTGTTGTATTAGTGATTGTAAGTGATAAGAATGCTCCTCCAGCATAGCATCCATATTTTCATGGGTGCTATTGGTCAGCCCGTGGTAGAAGGTTTGCATAAGCAACCAATCCTCCATTCCATGACGAGGACATTCTGAAATATATTCTTGAAAATGTTCCCATGCCTCGGGAATAGCTTCATCACTTTGCTATTGAAAACTTGAAATTCTTCCACGCAAAGCATTAGTTTTACCCACTAGAAAGAATTTTGATAGGAATATGTTGGAGCGCTTTGCCCAGGTGTTGATGTTTTCTTTGTTAGCATAGAACCATTGCTTCGCCTTCCCCAAGAGTGAGAATGGGAAGAGACAAAGTAACACAGCATCTTGAGTGACTCCTTTGATAGTAAATGTGCTACAAATCTTCAGAAAATGTTGAAGATGAGCACTTGCATCTTCGTGTGTCTTTCCACAGAATGGGCTAGCTTGCACCATGTTGATGAGAGTTGGCTTGAGTTCAAATGAGGTGTCTCTAGGGTTGACCGTTGGTCCAGTGCGAATGTTCGCAGTGCTTGGAGCAGAGAATTCATAAAGTGTCTTGTCAGCCATAGCTCCTGAAACTGGTGTTGAGCTACCTCTTGATTGGTTTGATTGAGAAGTTGATGCTTCCTCGGTCTTGCTTTTCCTGATGAGAGATTCTGTATTTTCAATGAAATTTGTCGAAAGGTTGAAACCAGTCATGCAATACCCTATATAAGATATAAACAAAACAAAGACAAGGGTAAGCCTACTAGAGCAGTGGAGAATAGTTTTGATTTCATCAATAAGTATAGTATGATCAATTCTTTAATTGCCTTGTGCCCTCCCCGGCAACGGTGACAGAAATGCTTGTTGGCGTTTGTGAGTGCAAATATAATATTAAGGATTCTGTAAGCGCACAGATTACCATTGTAGCATTTCACCGGGAGTATTTCAGGTATTGTTATTTATATTTTACTACAGATTGGAACGATGGCATTTAAAGAGATTGATAAACTTATACTTGGGATGAATCAAGTAACCATCCACTTACTCTAAACAGGGGTAAACCAAAAGATAGATAGATATATGATAAATATAACATTCAGGGAGAGACTCCAAAAGATAGCAATAGCCAGTCTATGTTAGTTAAAAGTGAGTTAAATTCCTAAGTTATTCTTAATTACAAGTCATAGCATAGCATCATTTTAAATACTTAGCAATAACAAAAGATTATCTCTACTTTCACGCATAAGGGACATCTCTAAAGAGGAACATAGCTAAATATACTTCCTCCGTCATGACCAGGTCCTACTAGTCCTACATACGTTAGATGGATTACAAAGGATCCACAAGACTGTCACCTCCGCGATCAACCACACGTTCTGGCATGTAGGGTGCATCCACAGGCAAAACATTGTATAAGCACCACGCTTACACAAGGTTCGGCTACTCAACCAATTCGAACACTTAATTGAGCGACCATCAACAATGACTAGCCATACCCCTAGTTGCGGCGAGCCTCCGTGGCTAGGCAAGCCCCCATGGTTGTGCAAGCCCCTAGCCATGCCAACCTTAGCTATGTTTCCCTAGCCCCCTGTGGTGCCTCCCAAGACACACCACCCCGGAGCCATGAATTTGCGATAGAGAAAAGAGGGAAGATATAGAAGAGATCAATGGAGCTTAGGGTGGAGAGATAAAGAGGAAGGAGGTGGGAAAAATGGAGCAAACATAGGGGGCTTTTATGTCATCATGCCACATCTGCACACGAGCAAGAGTCTAGACCCATTTTAGGATCTAAATAGGTGATTTATAAGTTTAGGGACTAAGATGGCACAATTGAACAATTTTTAAAGACCTAAATGGCTGACTTGTAAGTTTAGAGACCGAGATAATATATATAGCCGAACAAGTTTAAGGAACTCAAGGAACGATTAGCGAGTGTAGAAACTGGAATTACATAGCTAAATAAGTTTCAGAACTAGAAAATGTAGGATCGGAGATGCTT
Organism: Miscanthus floridulus; assembly: GCF_019320115.1. NCBI lineage: Eukaryota > Viridiplantae > Streptophyta > Magnoliopsida > Poales > Poaceae > Miscanthus > Miscanthus floridulus. The sequence goes on from NC_089588.1 coordinate 121,652,965, forward strand.
TTCAAGAATTTACTTACATTTATGGTTAAATTGGCAAACAAAACTTTTCCACATAAAATACATGTTTCACGTACAAACTTGCACTGCTCGTATATATACAGTCAACATCGATTCGTTTCTGATGCAGATCGTGGACGACGATATGAGAACGAACGAAGTGAAGACATGCAAGAGCTAGCAAATACTGGATCGATCGATCGTTGTTTCAGCTAGCGGAGGATGGTCTGGAGCAGTATCTGGTTAAACGTATCCACCGGCCCGGGCATGCACCAGTGCAAGCAGTCGTGCTGCACCGGCCGGCCGCCTGTGTTGCCGGCGGCGAACGGGTTCTTGCGCATGTACGGGCCCGGGTGGCCGTCCGGCCGCAGGTTGGCCAGAGCCGTCACGTCCACCGCCGCGAACCGCATGGTGGACGAGGACGAGCACGATGACGACGCTTCCTCCACCGCCTCCACGACGATCTTCCTCATCTCCATCTCGGTGTACCCCAGCTCCGTGTCGGCCTTCTGCTTGCACGGGGCGCCCTCGTTCCACTGCCCCTCGAAGTGCGACGGCGAGAACGTGGTCATCGCCACCAGCTTCACACCGGCGCCGCTGTGCTGCTGCTCGTGATGCCGGCGGGCGGCCTCGGCGAGCGTCCGTCTGACGGCGTCCCTGAACACGGAGAAGAAGCTGATCTCGGCGACAGCAGTGTGGTTGAACTCCGCCGCGTCGCAGCCGTGGCAGCCGACGACCCTGCCGCCCTCGTGGTAAACGCTGGGGATCCGGAACCAGTGGCCCGCGGACAGCACGGCGGCGTCGATGGCGCCGAGCTGCGACATCCAGCGCTCGTCGAACGCGTCCAGGAACACCTGGTTGTAGCGCACGCCGTCGCGCTCCGCCTTCTCGACGCCCTTGAGCAGGAACGGCGACCAGAAGATGGAGACGGTGGCGTTGTGGTCGCGGAACAGCCAGCGCCGGAACCTGCCGTCGGCGCTGCGGTGCACGAGCTCCGGCGGGGATGCTGACGAGAGCAGGCACACGAGCGACTCCGCCTGGTTGCGGAGCCAGCGCAGGAAGGCGGCCGCGGAGAAGGCCGGGAGGTCGCACGCCCGCGGCTGCCACCGCCAGTAGACGTACCCCGTGTCCGCACGCCCGTTCGCCGTGCAGCTCCGGCCGTCGTCCTTGATGGCGCCGCAGGTCGTGCCGTTGTAGAGCGGCGTCCGGGCGTCCGGCACCCACTCGCCGTCCGAGTAATCGCACGGCAGTGGCGGTGCAGCAGTCGTCGTACTGACGATCAGCAATGTTTCATCGTTGTTGTCTGCTGCGGCTTGTCCTTGGTAAGGAGGTGGAGATATCGTCGATAGCGGCGGCGGCGCCGGTGGCAGCTGCTGTATCCACGGCGGCCTCGCCGCCAGCGATGATGGCTTGGTGGTAGTAGATGATGCCGCAGCAGGCGGAGCTGCTGGGTCGACGAAGAGGTAGAGGAGCGCGACGGCGATGAGCGCGTAGACGGCGTAGGTGACGAACTTCCTCTTGGGAAGCGAGAGCTGATGCTGCTTGTCGTTGTGGTGGAGATGATGCTGGTACGTCTTGAGGACGTTGGTGACCATCATGGTTGCTAGTTGTTCGGATGTGGTGCTGCTGCCTGTTGTTGTTCAGGCCTTCAGGGCTTCTTCGGGCAGAGAGAGGGTAAGGAAAGTAGGAAAACCATGCATGGGCAATTGCATGCGCAGTGCGCGGGGACCAAGAAGAAGAAGAGGAGGGGAAGAGGGCGGTTGGTCGGACAAGATTTTATGCTGACGTGTGGGTTTGCATTGGGTGCAACCGTGCAAGAAGACTTGCAAATTATAAAAGGCATTAATTATTGGGTTTCGCCATCAGCAGACGTGCCAACGACAGTTTATGTTTTGGCAAGAAAAAGTTGTATCGGATCGGAGGTAGGTTATGATTTTGCAGCTACCTACAATTTGTTACGCTACCTGGCCCGCTAGACGTTCCTTTATTAGGATGCAACGATAAAAAGCTAAGTAGCTGTCATATAAGGACCCTGACTGCTGACTGCTGCCGGTACTACTGCTGGTGCCATGTCACCACTGTGTACTACACTCCCTCTGTTCTTTTCTTTTTATAATATGCGACGTTTGTTACCAAGAGCCATCCGCCACGAGGTCATATACAATGTAGATTCGTTTTTTATTTTATAAAAACACTCAAAAGAGTGTTTCAGATCCGATATATCTCAAGGAAAACAAAGGCTAGTACAAATGATGGACAAAGAGACACTAAACGACCTCTAAAATATAAAAGTACATCAAATACCAAATCTACCTGTCGGAGCTTGAAGATCGCACTGCAAAGACAACAAAGAAAAGGGCTACCTACAAATACCCTCGCCAAACATGGCTTTGAAGACCGCAAAATCCACTTGCTGTTGACAACGAGATCTAGTATCCACTGAAAGAACATCGGCCGGAGGAATCCTCTAAGAAACACAGGCTTGCAATCCATCACCATCAAAACAGAGGGTTAAAGATTCCGAACCCTGCAGTAGAACAAACCAAAAGAAAAGGTTGAGATCGCCGCATCGAAAAGCAACCAACTGCTTCCTTTGATAAGCACATCAACTGGCAAGATCTGAAGAAGATCAACAGATCTGACAGACCAAACTCTCACTGGTCCTTCACCGACGCCAGATTGAACGTCGTCGAGGTGGAGAGAGGCCGGAGAGACCTTACTCCAAAGTACCATCATCGTCATCACCTTGTCGATGACACCAGAACCAAACGATTCGTTTTCAGTAGCTAAGTACGTAGCTAGCTAGCTTTGTGTGTAATCTGGGAAATGGTTCCCAAGATCGCTATACACTACTATAGAAAAGATTTTGCGAGGCGGTGCCAAAATATTAACCGAAACGGTCACAAAATCCAACTGTCTTGGAAAATGTTGGACGATTAACGGAGGCGGCTGTTTTAATTAGAATTTTTTTAATTTAAACCCTTTTTCAAAACTAATTTTAAATCTAACACTATCGGTTTTTTTTTTAAAACTAACACTTTTGGCCGCACCTATTGCCCTGGCACGGCCAAATGCCTGTGCCGCGCCATGCATGGCGGCGCGGCAGAGGCCTGACGTGGCGGCGACCAGAAGCGCTGACCGCTGACATGGCAGGGCTCTGCCGCGCCACCGATCTTGGCGCGGCAGTGCCACGCCCTGATCCGTGGCGCGGCAAAGCCGGGTATAACCGTCGCCGCGGCCCTCCATTGCCGCCTCCCTCCCTTCCCTACCATTCCCCGGCCGCCTCCCTCCCTCTTCGTCCTCCTCGGCCTAGTTCAAGGTAATGACGCATATTTTATTTTCGTTTGAATGGTGGATAGGATATTATGAATGGGAGTTAAGATTAGTAGGAAAATTATGTTTGGGAACTATGGTGAAGATATTAGTTTGATTTTATCAATGTTAAGGTTAATTATTTAGTTAGAAGTATGTTTGCCATGTATATTTTTGTTGCTATAATTGTTGTTTAATTTGAACCGTTTTATTAGATGGAAGACATGTTTCGGGAGCAGTTATGGCGAAAACGGGGTCGTCCTAGAGAAATGTACCTCGACGAGTCTAGCAAAGATGCCCCCGTCCCTCCTAAACTCCCTGTCCCTAATTGTGACTGTGGTCATCCGGCCGACATGTTTCAATCGAGACATCCCGACACAGCGGCTCGTTGCTTCTACACGTGCAGTCGTTTTAATGTAAGTAATTGTTTCCACTATCTTTTTCTTCTTCATTTGTATTACTAGATTACTAATATTTTGTTGAATTTTTGTTGTGTAGGACCATGAGAGGTGCTTTTTCTTTCAGTGGATCGATGGTGCAGACAAGTTTGATCCTAGATACCTCCTTTTCGACGATTGCTTTAGAGGGAGAAATCCGCGTGAGCGCTTCAAGCGGTGGGTTCCACCCCCTAACCCGCCACCAATGACGGCTAAGGAGAAGCACCTAGTCGCAGTTAGACGACTCGAGGAACCTCCTCGGTGCGATTGCAGAGATCGAGCTGTGATAAACCCTGAGAATACGTTGGAGTTTGTGTGTCCAAACAAGCATGAAGTAAGTGCAAAGTGTATGTGTTGAAATCTTTAGCTATATGTGTTCATGTACTAATGTCACGTTATTTAGGTGTATTCAATGGCGAAGTGTCGTTTCAAGGAGTGGTTGTATGATCCTAAGAACAAATGGCCCAAAGAACCTCCAAAAGCAAAACAAAAGAAGAAAGAAAGGTTAATTTACAAAGCACCACCAGTCAAGTGCGAATGTGGTGTTAATTCCAACTATGGCCTAGTCCCTTCGGAGCTTGGAATAGGCCATTATTGCGGCCATATGGTTGAGTACGAAGAGGTTCATTATTTTTGTGGTAAACATGAAATCACATTTTATTTCTTTTGCTAAGACATATATGATATAATATTTCTTTTGAACAGAGCACTAGGAAATGCAGGTGGAAACGTTACGATGGTCAAGCTAAGTTCTTGGATGAACTGAAGAAGAGGCAACTAATTGCACGGAAGAGGGGATATGGACCTGACTACGTCAACCTATTCGTTAAACATCACAAAGAAAAGATGCGTGAGTTTGCTAGACAGCACGGTATTTGTAACCCGATCGATGTTGGGCTTAACAAATGGGGATTGGAGAGGCGAATGACGTTAGAGGAGGAGTGGGCAAGGAAGGAGGCAAGGGAGGAGACAAGAGTACAGATGCAGGTCTTGAACGAGCATGTTGCTACATTATGTGCCAGTGAGTGCTTGAACGCCTTTTTTCATTGCCTGATTTCTAAATGTAATATAATCGCGTTGCTAACTGATTGCATTTTATAGATGAAGGGATTGGTTGCAGCAAGGATCATGCCACAGAGGTGGCTCGTGCAAGGTATGAGGAGAAGAAGTTAGATGAGCATGGATCATGAGCTGGTCGCACCATTCAATCACCGATTGTGTTGTCTGATGAGGGGAACGAGGATGAGGACGACACTGGTAGACTGAGTGAGCCAATTGCTCTAGCAGAGGCGGGTATGCAGGCATAGGAGGCTAAGGACGACACTGGCAGACTGAGCGAGCTCATCGCTCTAGCAGAGGCGAGCATGCAGGCAAAGGAGGATGAGGACGACACTGGCAGACTGAGCGAGCTCATCGCTCTAGCAGAGGTGGGCTTACAGGCTGAGGAGGATGACGACGCATTCTTCACTTAGGCCGCAGCGGCCGCAGATGAAGTGGAGGCCGCTTACTACAGGCGGCAGGTAGGTCAGAGCAACGTAGGTGAGCCTAGCCACAGCAACAGGGTTGTGGTTGAGGATTGGTACTCGGACGACGAGTTGCTTACTCAGTATGTTTCTGACTGAGGGTTTTTGATTGCGCCGTCTGTTAGTTCCATGCTTTATTAATGATCAATGTAGCTATGTAGTACAAATTCTATTGTGTTGTCTTATATTCCTTTTGAACTACTGATGTATTGTACCCATGTATCATGTACTCGGATTACCCATGATCGATCTTAAGTGATCACATCTGTTTGTATCATGCGTTCAAAATTTCTAAAACGAACGTAATCATTTGCCGCGCCATAGCCCATGTTCTGGTGCTCCATAGGCATGGTTCTGCCACGCCAGAGCCCACAGCGCGTCAGTGCCGCGCCATAGTACATGGCACGTTAGTGCCACGCCAGATCCCACGGCGCTGCAGTGATGCAGCCAGACAACGGCCAGCTACAATTGAGTTGTTGTCGGTGCTGTACAAAACTACAAGTGCGGTACAAAATGAACATGACGCAAATAAATGGACGACAAGTTGCAATACAACATTTTCATTGTTTATGAGTCTACAAGTTTTCAACGACAATATTCGTTCGACGTAATGAACTAAGTCCCACGACGTAATGAACCTCATCGTCCGGTAGAAGAAGGGGGTCGTCGTACTCCACATCAAGAAGGGGGATTAGCTGGTGCGGCATGGGAGGGGCCATCCTGTTACAAAATGATAAACAAAGGGTTAGAGTATTCAAATTAACAATTTTCAGATTAACATTATGTAGCATTGCAAAATTTGAACTACATGTTATGCAATACGAAAACAATATGAAATCACCTGCTATCTTCTATGCCGGCTGGCCTTGTGGCTAGATTGTTTGCAAACGAAGCAAAGATTCCTGCCACGGGTCTCGTTGAGGTCTCCGCCGCCGTACATGTCTTCGTCGTACCCTCTCATAGCGTCCATGTCCCCCTTCAGTTGCTTCTTCTTCCTCCTACCCTTCCCTACCTTCATTAGATCCGGATGCGGCATGTAGTCATAACCATTATAAGGTGGCCACTGTGTTGGGTCAAGGTATGGCTCGAAGCTCATCTCCCAAATACTAACGGTGTTCGAACGGAGATACAAGGGTGACATATATGGTAGATCCTCATAGTTGTACCCGTGAACCCTACAGGCCATGATCATATGAGAGCAAGGGGCATGCATGATCTGAGGAACGTTGCAACTGCACTCTACCTTTTCAAGATCAACTCGGTAGTTTTGTCCACCATAACGTTCATCGCCCAAGCTTGTGCCACCCTTGCCCCGTACACTAAAGATATGGCGGCGGGTCCACATGGCTCGGCGGTGTGCTGCTTGGCCAATTCCTCGGCCTCCTTCAAATGTTCAGCTCTGGCCTTTCCAAAATGCCCCTGCTCAGCTATATTCCTCTGCGCATGCTCCCACCTCTTCACAAAACATTCGTTGCACTTATGAAAGGAGAACTCAACAATTCCAGATATAGGCAATGATCAAACTCCGGTGAATACACGGTTGAAGGACTCTGAGGAGTTAGTGGTCATGATGCCATACCTGAAACCCCCCTCATCATATGCTAATGCCCACTGAGCCTTCTGTTCCATCTGCGCCTCTAACCAGGCCTTTCCCGCTGCATTTACCATCTTGTCTAGTTCTCTCTTTGTCTCCTTGAACTGGTGCTCTGTACGTACACAACATAGAGCCTTTACCTTGTCACATACCTCCTACTTCCGCTGACGCCACCAGAAATTAGCGGCAAAGTGTCTCATGCACCATCTAAGTACTAGAGGCGGGAATCCATCTATATGCTTAGCTGCAGCATTAAGAAGCCCTGTGTGACGGTCGGAGATCAAACATATAGTGCGAGTTGGGCCAAGCACTTGCACACGTAGAAGCCGCATGAACCATGACCACGATTCATTGTTCTCTCCCTCTGCCAAAGCAAAAGCCACGGGTACTATCTGGTTCTCAGGATCAACAGCAGCATCCATCATCAAGGTGCCCCTATATTTTCCTATCAGGAAAATGCCATCAATAAGTACGACTGGCCGACAAAGCTGGAATGCATGTTCCATTTGCGCGAACGACCAGAACACACGATAGAGGACATGCCTCAATGGGTCCCAAAAAAACATCCCTCTGGTGTCCACAAACCATTTCAAGCTAGGGTTGTAATAATGCATTGCACATAAGATGCGGGGCACCCTATTGAACGCTTCCTCCCAAGTACCCCATCGAATCGCTAGAGCAATTTGCTTAGTATGCCAAGCCTTTCCATACGTCACATCGTACCTAACGAATCTAGATATGGACTGTTGTAAAAAAGACACCGAGATGTCGTTATTGTCATCAACGAGCCCCAATATACGACGGGCAAGGTAACGTGCAGTGAGCTGCTGATGATTTTCCTTCCCCCTATTGTCTAGGCAAGTGTGGGGTTCAACAACTTTAGTTATCCTCCACTTGCCATCACTCTGTCTCCTTCGTGCATTTAACCTCCACAGACAACCGTTTTTGCATATCAAGTGGTATCTCAACTCTTGGTCCGAATGAGTGATGGTGTACGGTCTATGATGGTACACAACATAGTCCTGAAGGAAGAGTTTTGTCTCTGACATTGTGTTGAATATCATCCCCTTCCTAAGGGTTTCTTTCTCATGGTTATACAATGAATTCCTAAACAGCTAGAGACCGATATCACAAACTGCCATATCCATCATGCTGACATCCCTATAGTTCGGAACGCCCCTGAAAGGTACGTTCTTGGACCTTAGTTGCTCAAGCTCGGTCACTGTGTAGGTGGTGGTGGAACATACTACTGCGCTTCGCTAATTCTGGCCCATGAATCATTGGGGGTATCATCTGAAGCCAAATCTATGACTAGTCTACCCTGAGTGTGGACACCATGCAAAACCTCAGTTGGTACTGGTAATGGCATAGTATAAACCATTACTGGCATAGTATGAGTCAGAGTTGGCATAGCATCTGTACCTACTTGGTCATCATCAGAATCATCTGAATCACTGCTAACTACATCACCGATCCTGTCCTCCTCCTCCTGCTCCTCCTCTTCCCGTTCGAACTCATTCACATCGAAGTCATTGCTTATACAGCCTACTGCAGTTGAATGAAACTGCTCCTACGTCAACTGACCGTCTAAATCCATGTTTTCCTAAGTTGCTTCCCCTTCGACCCCTAATTCTTGTTCATTGCCTCCAAAACCATCAATGGATGGGCCGTCCTGAACACCATGCATCATGTACCCATTCTCCACCACCACCTCAGCCATGGGCACATTGGAACCTTAGAGAACCCTAGTGTAGCAGGACCAGTGAGCAGGGTCACATAAGGGCATGAGGACATAGTGTGCCCTAGTCTTCTCAGTATCAAACCTCCCATTCAATGTGAAATCACCACCAAACTTTATATTCAAACGGACACAAAGGTCGTTGAAGCTAGGAGGTTCATCAAACCATTCCAATTCTTCTTACATATCCTCAAACATACCATCTTCTCTCCTAACACTTCCTCCGTACAAAACTCTAACACAACAATCCATCTGCAAAACCATTTCAAGAAAGTTCATTAAGTCGTTGAAATCATCGTATGTAATGTCCATACTAACATTAATACATTTTCTAACTATAACTATACTAACTAATCAAATATTTACATCTATACAAGGCTAACTTATTATACTACGTATACTAACTAAACTAACTGACTTTACTAACTATACTAACTATACTTTAATAATTTTACTAACTTTATTAATTGTGTTAACTATATTAGTGGAGTACCTCGCTGCAGCGCGCAAGACCGGGCCAGGAGGCATGGGCGCAGGCCTAGGCGGGCAGCTGCTGTGCGTGACCGGAGGCTCTGGCAGGAGGGGGAGGTGCGCCAGCGTGCGGGCACGGCGGTCACACCGGGCGACCGGTGGCCTGGCTGGCACGGGCGGGCGGACGCGGCTGGCTTGCTGGCGCGGGCGGGCTGGCTGGCGTGGGTGGACGTGGCCACGGCGGACGGCGTGCATGGCGGTAGGCAGGCATGGGCGAAGGCGGGCGCAGTGCCCAGGCAGCCTTGCTACGTAGCTCGCGGAACAGCTACTGCTCGGGCATTCGATCCACAGCGGAGGTTATACCCAACTCTGCTGCGCCACGGATCAGGGCGCGGCACTGCCGCGCCAAGATTGGTGGCGCGACAGAGTCTTGCCATGTCAGCGGTCAGCGCTTCTGGTCACCGCCACATCAGCCCTCTACCGCGTCGCCATGCATGGCGCGGCACAGGCATTTGGCCGCGCCAGGGCAATAGGCGCGGCCAAAAGTGTTAGTTTAAAAAAACCGACAGTGTAAGATTTAAAATTAGTTTTGAAAAAAGGTTAAAATTAAAAAAAAATTCTTTTAATTACTAAGGCACCAAAAACTGACTGACTTGCAAAATCGATTAACGGAGGCCGTCGGTTTATTTACGGAGGCGGTTAGAAAATGCCCGCCTCCTTAAATTGATTTGTGGAGGCGGGCCTCCTGAAAATGCCTCCATTTTCAGAGGTAGAACTCCTAGAAGGCCCGCTTGGGAAAAAGGCCGGGGCCCAAGAGACCCAGACGAGGCCCAATAGTCGTGCTCCAGTATAAATACGTGAACTCAGGGTTTTGGGTTTCATTCACTCGTCCCTCTCTCTCTCACTGGCTCCTCTACCTTTGAATACGAAGGTGGCGCCCCTCCTCCCTCTCCTCGGCGATGGCCCTCCTCCCTCCCTTTGTCCCTCGGCATGTAGGGCACGGCGCCTCACCCCACAGTGGCAGCCTATTGGGTTCATAGACCCGAGGTCCCCAATGGACCCGCTTTTCCGCAACACTTGGCCCAGCAACAACACACGCCTGGGCTGGCCTAGATACACGACAATAGGCCGAGACCACGATCCGGCCACCGACCGGCGCCTCTGGCTAGGAGGCCTGGTCAGCACCTCGACCAGAAGGCCTAGCCAGGGCGGGACTGTAGTCCGACTCCGGCTGAGTTCCCCCGACCAAGGATATGCTGGACCAACGCACACGGCTCTTTCCCAACCAATACGGTCGGGGCCGACCGGGAACGGCCGACCGGGGACACCCGCTCGGTGTGGGCCCGAGGAGCAGGTAGAGCAAATAAGGGAAACACACCCATATCAACCACAATGCCGAGGACCGTACCTCGCCATGCCCTGCGCACGTGCTGGACGGTGCCATCGGGCCATGTCAGGCAAACACTATGCTACCTGCCCATCACAACAGTGTATGAATAGGGATGGAGGGCGATGGCCATCCCATACCCGGCAACGTGGGCAACGACAAGACTAGGCAGTGCTCGTACTCTCTCTCTCTCTCTCTTTGACTTGTAAGGCCGTCCCCTTAAACTATAAAAGGGGATACACTCTCTCTTTCTCCGGAGGCTAGAAAACATAGACGCACACACGTTCAGGTCCCCGTCGCTCTTCCCTACTCAGACCAGAGTCCGACCGGACCTCAAACACCCCCTTCTCATTCATCATTCGTTTGTACCCCTACTACAAACTTCAAGCACCTAGGCTCAGGAATATAGTGACCGACCGACCGAAAACTGGACATAGGGCCCATTGTCCGAACTAGTATAAATCATGTGTCATTATATGCTAGGCCACATCCGATCTAACGTACGGCAAAACTACAAATATTTACTTGTCGGCCACATTTCGCACCGACAGTTAGCGTCGTCCGTGGGGAAGACGCCAAGCGTTTGCGTTCTTGGTTATCGGATGGCCCACCTTTCCACCATCTTTGGCATGGCGAGCTCAAGCGATACAATTCACTTTGGCTCGCTGGAGTTTCCCACGCCCCTGCTCAGTGGGATGTGGATTCCTCTCATCTTTGCACCGTTCTAGACCTTCCGCTTTGGGAGTCTAGACTTCGTCGCTGACTAGCTCGGCGTACTCCGCCTCCATGATGAGGCACTTGCCCTGGCGTCCCTGGGAGGAGGAGCGACCTCCATGGGCCCCGGTCCGCTCGAACCCCATGGTGGGTGACGTGGATATTGTTCAGTACTCACTATTTAACACTTTTCGCCAGCTCTATGGAGGGACCCTGTTATCTCCGCCGTGATCACCATGCAGTCGATTTCCCTATGGCCTCGCGTCCCCCCGCAGATGCGTATGCATGGGGGCTTTGGAGGGCCATGATGCCACCCCCTCTCACATCCAAGTTTGTGGGAATGGTGGGCTACGCCCCTGCCTCCTTCCACGACCTCGTCGATGAAGAGGTCAAAAGCGACGGCTCCAGCATCGGCGACGTTATGGCACTTGGCCATCCTCTGTCCTGGGAGTGCACCATGGTGGATGCCCGGGGATAGCCACCAGAGGTGATGGAGTCTCAGCAGACTCACCCCCTAGATCCTCGTGCGTAGGCCCTGGCACGTGCATAGCAGCACGGCGATGAGTTGGTACAGCGACGGCAGAGCCGGTAGCTGTCCGCGCTGGTGCACTCGGCGCAATGCTCTGAGCCACCCATGTGCAACCCGATGAGCGGCGCTCGAGCCTGCGCCCGCCAGGTCCAGTGTAACATCCTAGCTGGAGGGGACAATCCCCCTTAGTTTGCTCTAGATGGCTAGAACATCGCTACCGTGGTGATACTTCTGCACTGCCTCCCCGAGCCTACCGACCCCCACGAGCAGGCGATCCACTAGAACCTCTAGGCGTTGGTGGAGACCGCCGTCATTCAGCAGGTAGAAAGCTCTGCGACAAGGTAGCGGCACATGGCCTCTTGCCCAATCGGGGCACTAGGGCTGCACCAGTCGAATCGCTCCGTCCACTCACCACAGCAGTCGCTGGGAGTGGGGCAGGGTGCCGTGGTTGCGCCACAACCCGACCCAATGCCTGCTCTACGATGACCGTATGTGCGCGAGCGGCTTGGGTCAAACCATGACACTCGCAGCGTCATCAACACTTGGCGCCACACCCAGCACGACAATGACATCCATCAAATGGCAGTGAGTGCGGGTGGCGTAGGCCCTAGCCGGCCCACCGAGGAGTACAAAAAGACCCACCCTAGGCGTGGCGGCCGATGGAGTGACCGGTATAGCAACCGGAGCCCTAGCCCGGACGGCCTAGGGCCACAGGCCTTTGGTCACCATATCTAGAAAGTGTCGTTCCCACCAACATCGCCAAGTACACTAGGGAGACAAACCCCATTATATGGCTCGAAGACTTTTGGCTCGCCTGCCGAGCCGGCGGAGCGGATGATGACTACTTCATCATCCAGTACCTCCCCATCTATGTAGGGGAGTTTGTTCAGGCATGGCTCCAATTTCTTCCACCCAGCAGCATCCACGACTAAGTGGACCTCAAGAGGGTCTTCATAGGGAACTTCTAGGGGACATACGTCCATCCTGGGTATTCCTAGGACCTCAAGAGTTACAAGCAGGAGCCCAACGAGTCCCTATAAGATTACATCTGTAGGTTCTTGAGGTAGTGCAACCCCTTTCTTGAAGTTGTCGACGCAAATGTCATCAGCGCGTTCCTCTCCGGGACAACCTGCAAGTGTCATGTCCACAAGCTTGGCTATGTGAAGCCCTGTACCACCCACAACCTGCTCGACCTCGCCATGAACCATGCCTCCAGTGAGGAGGTGGTCGGGGTGGTCTTCAGCGATGGTTGAGACAAGGGCAAGGCCAAGCGTGAGGTCCAAGATGAGGGGCCCTCCACACAAGAGGGCAAGAAGAACAAGACGAATCAGCGCCAACTGGCCAACCCAGCCCTGGTCACCGTGACCGAGCGCCTAGGCAAGCAGCCCTAGCAGGGCTAGCCCAACCACATCGACAAGCTCATGGAGAGCCCATGCACCAACCACGCCTACCCCGTCAAGCACCTCTACAAGGACTGCGAGCTCCTCAAGCGCTTCCTACGGCAAGCTACCAAGCCCAAGGAGGGGAAAGGCAAGGAGGACGTGGCCAAGAAGGGAGGCATGGCGGGCAAGGATGGAGACGGCTTCCCTAACCCCGAGGAATGCCTCATGATCTTTGGGGGGCCCATCGTCGACCACTCCAAGTGCCAGCACAAGGTACGCTACCGAGAGGCATGTGCCACCGAGTTGGCCATCCCCTCTTTCCTTCACTGGTCGGACTCCCTGATCACATTTGATCGGAGAGACCATCCTCCCCACATCGCCTGATCGGGTCGCTACCTGCTCATGGTCGACCCCATCGTCTGTAAGAAGTGCCTCACCAAGGTGCTAATGGATAGGGGCAGCAACCTCAACATTTTGTACGTTGACACCCTCGACGCCATGCGTATCCCCCAGTCGGAGCTCCGCCCTGTGAACTCTCCCTTCCACGGTGTTATCCCGGGGGTGCAGGCATACCCACTCGGGCAGATCGACTTGCCTGTCACATTTGGTGACTGTGCCAACTTCTGCATGGAGGTCCTAACATTTGAGGTGGTGGACTTTCTGAGGTCCTACCACGCTATCCTAGGGTGGCCATGCTATGCCAAGTTCATGGTGATTCCCAACTACACCTACCTCGAGCTAAATATGCTAGGACCAAACTGTGTCATCACCATGGGTAGCACCTTCTCGCATGCCTACATGTACGACCGTGAGCACTACGAGCTCACCACTGCCATCGTCAATTCCACTGAGTTACCAAAGCTCAGGAATGTGGTGGCTCTAGTGGTCCCCGACTGCAATGAGCCAACCTCCACGAGCGCCTTTCGTCCAATTGAGGAGACCAAGGTGGTGGAGGTCGACCCCAGTGACCCAACCAAGACAGTGTGGATCAGGATCAAGCTTTGGCCCAAATAGGAAAGCGAGCTCATTGACTTCCTACACGTGAATCAGGATGTCTTCGCATGGAATCCTTCTAACATGCTGGGCATACCGAGGGAGGTCGCCGAGCATGCACTACGCATGCCCCGGTTGGCGCTCACTAAAGGTCCAGTGATCGGTGTACTTCATCAGCGAGGTACTCACCCGATGCCGTGCTGATGGCAACCCAGAAGCTCCTGCACTACATCACCAACCACGAGGTCATGGTCATCACTTCATACCAGTTGGGGGAGATCGCCTGCAACCACGATGCCATGGGCCGAATCTCTAAGTGGGCACTCCAACTTATGGGCCACGACATCAGGTATGTCCCCCATACTACGATTAATTCTTAGGCCCTTGATGACTTCATCGCCGAACGGACAGAAGTCCAGATCCTGACCCTGGATGTCACCCATGAGTACTAGACGATGTACTTCGATGGGTCAGTCCTGGCACCTGGCTCGAGGGCTGGAGTGGTCCTGATTTCCCTAGATGGGAGCAGGATCCGCTACGCAATCTATCTCAATTTTTAGGCCTCTAACAACGTTGTGGAGTACGAGGCCCTTATCAATGGGCTACGCATCGCCATCGAGCTCGGCGCGATGTGGCTCTATGTCCATGACGACTCAGAGCTGGTAGTCAACCAAGTCATGATGGAGTCTATCAGTGCAAAAATGTGGCGATGCGACTGACATACTGCAAGCCAGAACAATCTGGGCGGAATCAACCCGAAGATCTGCTTAGCTTCAACACAGGACCAGACGATCCTGAAAATCCCGAAGGCGTGCTAGTCAATTTGACTTGCAATTGACAAGGAGAGAATACTTCATCAATAATTTAGGGTAAAACATGCCGGTTTTGCCCAAACAGTTCCAAGTATGCTGCTTCGGGAGCAGCCAAATAGGGGAATCGACTAAATAGCCGATACGAGAAGAAATCGACTGTTTCGGGACTGTTATGCTCGTGGGTCATGATTGATTTATAATAACAAGTACAAAACACCCAGATATAAGTAATATAAACAAACATCATCAGCTAGATGGATATAACCAGTGTAAAGCATTAAGCCGATATGTTTAATGAGAAGGGATATAACATGCGAACAAATCGACTATCGGGTATAAATGGATCTACAAACGCTCTGAATCCAATCTGTTACTATCAACAGTGAGGTTCGACCGGATCGATACAACTATGGTAATGATAACAATCTAAAGCCAAAGAATCCATAAAACCATCTATATATTTACATGCTCATGAAAGCGCGCCATATATGTGAAAGCACAGGCAAATCGGCTAAAATAGCCGATGCATGCATAGCAAACAAACAGAATACATGTCTCGACCATGAACAAAACCACTAATCGATAATCTCTAACCCAAAGTCTTACTAGTGAGGTTCGACCGGATCGATGCAGCTATGGTAGTGTCATTAGATTGGATCTCATTAACTAGTGAGTTTACTCATGATTTAAACATGTCTTTGAATGCACACTATGTTTGATTGGAATAGAGATAAAATAGCCGATCCAGAAGAATCAAGTCATCAATCATAAGATTCAAAGCATGACCAGACTAGAAGACGACCAATTGTGATGATATGATGCTGACTTATCTCTATCTCAATTAGGTGATTTGTTATAATTAATGAAACATTAATTATAACAAGATCGATAACTGGTGAATCAGCCAAAAACAGTAATGAAAATCTTACTAATCTTAGCAGATTTGATAACTGGTGATATTGTATTAAACAACAAGTTGTTTAACACAAGATCGATAACTTTGATCTATATTATGATTCGTAAGAGATCAATCAGTTGATGCAGTCTTACAAATAATGATATAGATCGATAACTAACTTATATTATACTCATAAAAGATCAATCGGCTGATGTAGCTTTACAAGTATGATATAAGTCGTGACGGTACTCATAGACAAGCCGGAGGTCGATCGGTCGATGCAGCCCTGCTTGTTGAAGAACTCATCGAGATCTACAGTACTCCTACTCCTAAGGGTTGGTGTGAAGCCGGAAAAGTAATTGTATTGATTGATTGTGAGTTTTCTCTTATAATAACCGGGGTCCAATATTTATACCTAGAACCTAAACATGAATCCTACTCAAATACGACTCGTTACAATTCTTGGAACAAAAGAAAACATTCCTAAAATAACTTGGACCCTAATCTTTTCCTTTTTGTAGAGTCCAACATATTTTTCTCTGACACCATCCGTACGTAGTCCATCGACGTTATCTGCTGACGTCAACTATAAAATAGCCGATTCTGACACTGCCTCAAAACTAGCCGATATCAATTCACATCTGATTGATTCCTTGATGATACAATCTTAGAAGCTTCGAGTTCCCGCTTTCTTCTTTTCAAATTTTGGTGTAAACACATGCCCCCAATTTTGGGAGAAAAATGATTTTATTCCAAAATTTCTATTTACCTGCTCACCGTGTCATAACTGTTTATTCTAAAATATACGCGCGACTCCTGATTTCTCAGCCTAAATTTTATATAATACCCCAATAGTATTATTTCCAACTCACTCGGCCTATTCACTTTCCCATTCTTTCTCGAGCAAGCCTCAACAACCAAAGCTGCCATCACCAAGGCCTTAACCCTAGCAAATCCTCTGCTCTATCAAGCTGTTATTCAAGTAACCTTCCTCAGATTCAGATCCATTTTGGCTGTGATGGTGACCAGTGACTTCATCCCTGAGGTATGCTTTCAAGTTCTCGTCTTCCAAGTATTAGCTGTTACCCTGTATTTCCTTTCTCAAATTTATTCTATCTGGTTCCTAGGAAATGAGGAACGAAATTCTAATTCCATCGGCTGTTGTTCTCAATGTCTATTATCTTGGGCCTATGGGCCGTGGTAAAATGACTACTAGTTCTTTTCTTCTAGAAAATCTTCCAACTTACGAATTCTACAATCTTTGTTTTGTAGCTCGTCAATTCGGTCTTGGTCAGCTACCTCCTCAACTATTCTTCAAGAGTACACTGAAGCCAAGAGAAGGTATTGTAACACCCTAGGTGTTAAGCATTTAGCCTTGGCATTGCATGAGCATCTCAAATATTATCTATATGATTGCTTATATTGCATGTGTTGTCACTAAATGCCTCACATATGCTAGGGTTTACATGTAACCAATGTATAAAATGTTTGTGGAACCCTAGGAGTACCTTAAACATGTTTAGAATGTCATATGGAACAACTTTGGTATTCATGACTTGGACCAATTTGGCCTCTAAGTCAAGGTTATAGTGTAACTTACCATTTTCAAGTTGTATGTTTGACCTAAGTTGAATATAGCATAGACTATTTGCATGGCAGTGCACCCTTAAGCAAGGTTGTAGTACTTGACTAGAGTAACAACTTTTATTTTTGGGTCATGAGCTAATTCAGTGCCTAACATGGTCAAATAGGGCTCACAAGAATCAACAAAACACTGTTTTTCAACATTGAAATTTCGCTAAGTGTAAAACTGATTTACAGATTCATGTGCTATACTTTGACACGTTGCAATTTGCAAACCAGCTCAAATTAGACCAAGCTCATTTTAGCAAAGTTGGAGCTTACTTGTAGATCTACAACTTTTATTAATCAAGTTTTTGCTAACTCGTTGTGGTTTAGGAGTTAGGAGGGTGTGATTTGGCGCTGTTAGACTGACTGACGGTGGCCTGATGGCCATCTCAGCCTGGTCATTCTGGCCGACTGAGCATAGAGCATGGCCATCGCATGGCTGCCGTAGGCCTGCATCGGTCCCCCATCGTGGCAGGGTGGCGCGTGATAACGAAGATGCCGCGCTACTCATTTCCCTCTCTCAATCGCACTCTCTCCCTCTCTGCTGCTCCCTCTTGCGCACCGTGCCACCGCACTGCTCCACCACCGCCTAGTTCCCTCACCACTGCACCATTGCCGCCTCTAGCTAACCATCAGCTTCGCCGTCTTCCTCTCTACCTCCTCGACACAGTTGTAGGGCCAGACAAGCCATAGTGAGGGCGAATTCGCCGTTCTTATCCTCACCAGAATCACGATCTCCATGGCCGCCTTCACGGTGAGCTCACCGTTGCTCTAATCGCTTTCTCCTTCTCCTTTATTCTTCATGTTAGTGCTAGATACGGGTGTAGCCTAGCCTTAGGTGGGACCCTATGATGAACCGTAGCTTCGCCTGAGTTAAACACGACGACCAGCGCCGCCGCGCTCTTACCGCCGCACCACCGCGCATGCGACCCCGTCGGCGCTTCCCACCTAACCTAGGTAGCCTCGGTAGGTCCATGTGGTCACCACAGAGCCCTTGCGCTTCTCGCAGGGCCTTGTCGTGGCTAGTAACGGCTGGCACACCTCCGCGCAGCGCCGCCGTGCTGCCATGGCCAGTGATGAGCCCTCTCCGGTGCGTCCATGCTTCCACCTCCTATACCTATCGATGCGGGAGAGTGAGAGGAACACGATGGTGGGGTCGATTTCACCGGAAAGCTCACTGTCGGTGAGCTAGCGCTGGTCAAACCCGCCCCCTGTCTCCGTTCGGCTGACAGGTGGACCCGTTCACCCCGGGGTCCCACGCATCAGCGTCTGGAGTTAGGGTTTTGTTTATTTCTTTTCCTGAATTTTGTGCTAACTTTGGAAAATTATATCTAGAGCTAGGATTGTCCAATTTTGTTAACCAAATTTTGTTGGATTCCTCATGAAGTGTTGTATTTTATAAAAATATAAAATGCACTGTTTCTAGTTTTTTTCAAGGTGAATAAAATATAGCTAGATAAGTGCTTTTTGAATGTTTGCAATGTTGTAAAATGTATAACTTGAGCTAGGAAAGCGGTAAAATTGTGATTCCAATTTTGCTGATCTTGTGTTGACATGCTCTAGCTTGGGAAAATACTAAACTTGTAGTAAACTTGATTGGAGTAGGGTATTTCTATTTATCTATTAATAAATGGTGTTTTTTGAGGAAATTCATAGGGATAAAAATAAGTAGCATACTGTGATGCAAATTTTTGTATAGTATTATGGCACTAGGATGAAGCTAAGAAAAATATAAAATATGTTGTTTGACACTTTTCTATAGGGTTAACTATTTTCACTAAAATAAACCTTGCTAGCTTGTCATTTTTATAGAGGATGTTGTACATGTTCAAATGGTATAAATTTTTTACATTAGCCTATTGGGAGCACTTGGAAGATACTGTAATTTTCTGAGAATTTATTGTGTATATTTGGTATATGTTTGTTATTTCACCTAATTATCTAATTAAATTAATAAAGGTATTTAAATAAATAAATTGGGCTTGACCATTATGTTCTCTTGAGTGTATTTGAGATTCCTGAACTGTTGGTATATTTTGTGATGTCCAATTTTGAGTGCTTATATGCAGTGAAAATATTATTGCTCTATAATTCATTTATAGGTGCTTTTGGACAGATTCTGTGGTTGAGTATTTTGCATAGTCAAAATTAAGTTTACTGTAAAAATAGTTAATAACAAAGTTGTAGGGAACTTCTTCATATATCTTGTGTCAAAATTTCAGGGCAATAGGACAAATGGTTTAGGAGTTATAGCTGTTTAAAGTTGGTCTCCCGAAATGCTTGTTTTCTGGAATTTCTGGACAGAGCTGGAAAGATTGCCTGTTTTGGTTAGGATAGAGTTTGAATTATCTTTTGGTGATTAAATAAGAGTTTTAGGAAATTTTCTAAGATTTCTAGAAAGTCCAAGATCATAGTATTTGGATTGGTAGAACTACAATTATTATTTAAACTTGTAACTGCTATGTGTAGCTCAGAAATTGTCTTGTGAAGAATATTGGAAGTGGATAGAGAAGAGTTATGCACCTACTCATTAATCAAGGAGTTAGCATTGTCATCATTGTGTAACTTAACATCATTTTTGCAGCATGTACATTCCCAAGTCGCATCATCCATGATCCTTCTTATGCATTCATGGAACTTACTTATGCAAATGCATACAATAGGTGCAGCCGAGGAGATCACGTTGGTGGAACTCGACGCCGATCCACAGAGGAGGGCCAAGAGGTGCAGCACCAGGAGATTCCAGGAGAAGGAGAGCCTGAACCTGATCATCTTCTTGAGTGCCCGGATCATCAACCTGCCACTTTCATGAAAGGCAAGCTCCGGAGCATTATAAGTCTCCCTATTTTATTAATGTCACATAAGTTACTCGTATTGCTACATTACGTGATAGGAGTTGTTTGGGAGCTCTTGCTGCATATTACCTTTCCTTGTCTAGAAATATCTACCCTGAATCCTATTTAAGTCTAGGAACACTCCTTATGCTTAGCTATGCTTAGACCGGTAGAAGTCGGGTGATTTTCTGTCACCTATGAGCCATAGGCGATAACTTGATCACGGTTGGCTATATTGTGCTATCATGGAACATAACCTGGTGTGGTTGATTAATTGGAGACCGAGCGGAGTCTTATGTTGGTGGTAATCATAGTGATTCCGTCTGTGTCAATTAAGGACCGGTCGTTGGAGGTTATCTAGTCATGTTGAACGCATGCCTCTCACATAGTTGGCCGGATAAGTCATTCCGACCGCGGAGCCGAGTAGCTCAACTCAGGCCGGGGACATGAGCAGTTAAAGCGTGCACCCTGGAGGTAGTAAGGATGTGCGGAGAGCCAATGGTGTGAGGCCAAGGGTGGATTCAAGTCCCGATCTTCCTGGTAGATTGGTAGTATCTTTGAGGGTGTGGCGCTGGTCTTACCCGCGATTGGACTTGAGTTGTACCAAAGGTGACCTGATGCGACCCGGACAAGGGGAGTATGGGTGTGTGTTAGGAATAATTCCCCAGCTGGGTAGGAATCGATTTGAATCGTCGTCTCTTCCAGATAGTGAGAACATGACAGGAGTACGATTCATCGTAGTAATTGATGGAAGTGATGGTTATGAGATTATGAAAGAACTCAACTGGATATGATTATTATTGTGTTGACTTAATGGTACCAACATGTTTGGCATAGGATAGTTGTTAATCTAGTATGAGATATGATTAATAACTGGTGATTCATAGTTTAACAGATATTGGACAACTAATGCTTTTTATGCAAATAATGTCTACCAGCTCTACTTATAAAGCCTTGCATACTCCTTGGTGTCTTAGTATTTTAGCTAATGATGGGTAAGTCTAGCTGAGTACCTTCTTGTGCTCAGGGTTTTATTCCCATTGTTGCAGATAATGTTATGTACCACGGCTATTGCAAGAACTACTTTGCTCCAGCAGTGGATGAGGAATAGGACCATGGACATGGTCATTCTGTATATCATCTCACCCTTGTACTTTTGTTGGAGATGACTATGAAAACTGGCTATGTATTTGAACAAATGTTGATGTCATTCTGAACTATGTTGCTTCCGCTACTTTTAAACTTGGTTTGTAATAACTATGTGAACTCCGATGTATGAGAACTATTTGTGAACTCCAACAGGTTATGTTGAATCATGTACGATCTTGGTTTATATGTTGGTTTGTTTGAGATCCTTCATGATTTCATCGGACTACCGGGTTTATATGGGCTCAAGTATGACGGTTTGATCACTTTGGTGATTGCTATTGTACTTGTGCTCTTATAAATTGGATGGTTCTGTTATAGGTACCAGTGAAGTAATGGAAGCCTCCAGAGTCTTTCAACTAGGATCAGATCTTTCTTCTTTTTGCTTGCATGACTGGACAAGAGTCACCTTCTCTTCCAACTTGTTTGACTCCTGGTGGCAAGAATGACACTCCCATCTCTTTTGTGGGTTAGTCCATCCTAACTGCATAGCTCTGGATGAAGATTTCACTTCTGACTGTGAGGTATCTTACCATTCCTTTTTAGAAAAATTACTCAATAAATTCCCCAACCAACTGTTCTAACAAACTTTTTTAGGACATCGAATTCGATCCCCCAAGCATGGACAGGAAGGGGCATCCCATAGAATACTATCCACCATGTCCAGCCTCAAGAATGGGATCCACAGCACCCATCTTAAAGAAGCTGATGAAGACCCTAGCTGCTCCAGCAATACCTACATACTAGTCCTCCAAACGTAAGGCATCTAGAGGTGTGACTCAAAAAACTACAATTGGGAAAAGATTTCGCAGAACAAAACCATCAGCTGCTCAGGTAAATCAACTAATCTCCCTTCTCATATTAATATTTAATTTCTGATCCAATTCCCTTCTGTAGCCATCAAGTATTGCATCCTAGTTTATTTTGGGTGCTAAACTACTGTCCCAGGTACTTGAATCAGCATCCACCAACCTCTCATCGGCTGTTCCCCCCTAAAGAGCCAATTTCAGTTGAAACAACCGATGTTTCTAACAGACCTCAGGTGACAGAAGATGAGCATCTCTCTATTTCACCTCCTGATGCTACCAAGGTATCCTCCCAAGCCTCCTAATTTTATATAATTTTATTCTCTTCTAATCATTTACCTTGTCAGACTCTACCTAAAAAGTCATTTGCACAAGAACAAAGGTCTGATAATTTACCAGCTGATGATCATCCTGCTTACGCTAATGCCCAAACTATTGATTCCCCAGCTTAGCAAGCAGTTGATGGTAAGAAATTCTCATGTTCATCTATCATTTCATAGCAAACATAAACTGAAACACTCCTTGATGCTTGCAGACACTATCCCTAAAAACCCAGAGCCGATTCAAACGACTATTGGAAAAAATGCTGGCACATCATTGGCTGTTCCTTCTCTTCAACTAGAGCCTCTTCTAGAAAAGGTACTGTGTTTACTTCACCATTTATCTGGTTATCAATTGATTCGATCCTCCTAAAATTTTTTCCTTTGCTCATATATAGACACTTAATTCTCCAGTTCTGTGGCAAAACCGCCCGAAATAGCCCACTTATGGAGGCGCTCGTCTTCCACCAGACACTAAGCACCCCAAAAGCACGCTACAGCGTGCGGTATCCGTCGGCACACCCCAAGGGAGAACCCGAAAGATCCACATTTTTTCCAAGGATCTAATAATGAGAACGAGTTACAATACCAGTCCATTTCATACATCAGAGTTTCTTAGAAAGTACATTATTACAATACCAAATACCAGAGTGCAGAATAATAAACAACGGAATTTAAAAATATACATCTAACGATAGGGACAAGGATCTGTCTGAGCCAACCAGAAGAATCATCCACACAAGGTACTTCTCAAGCATCACCTACAACAGGGGTAAATAAACCCTGAGTACACAATGTACTTGCAAGACTTATCCGACTAGTGGGAATAATTTCACGACTCCAAGGAGTATGATAAGCTTTATGGTTTGCTGGTTTTATTTTAGCAGAAAGCAATACTAATAGTGAGTCCTTATTTATGTATTATTATTATCAGTCATATTAAGTTATCATCTAGCCAGTCTATATAAACACCTGTTCTACTTTCAAGCAAGAGTTGAGCAATCAGTTCCATTTCTTCTCCTTTCCACTTTTAGTTCATACTACGGTGCTAAACCGCAGACAAGCCATACCGGATCGCCTAGTGATTCACGAATGAATGTGCCCAGCTAGGTGCCCCAAAAACACACGCCCCGCTTGTACCCCGAGCACAAACGGGACCAACCCATCACTCTCCTATCCTGGGTGTCCAGGTCCTGTCCAAACTGGGACTCCAAGCCCCCGCTACTGAGTCCCGGACTCAGTGCGGTGCAAGGACCTCCTCCACCAAAAATAAAACCATGACAGTCGGTCTGAAAAGAGCTGGATCCACGACAAGAGAGCAACAAGTCTTCCAAGCGCCCATACCCAAGTATGTGGTCGGGACAATATATCTGTGACTTGCCTAGAGTCATATGCAATGAACGGTCCTTAATCGACACAGACAGGGAAAAAGTGTAACCGAGCTATGCCCTATTGGCCGCAGGACACAACCCTTTACACCCACTAGTACCCAAACCCTATCCCTGCCTGATCACCATTTACCTTTACCATTTTATCATGAGTTATCATGTTTATCACCTACTTGTGAGTAACGGTAGGTTACAACGCTACCAATATCCTGAGCATAGCAGCTACTCGACCTGTACCAGTAGGACTCATAGGTAGATATATTTATGCATGTAGTTTTCATAAAATGTCTGTAACGTAAATGCACATCATATATATATCAGTGATCATTTAAAATAAGGGTTATGCACCGGGGCTTGCCTTGGGCAGGCGACGGGTTAGTAAGGTCAGCACCAACAGGCTCTGGGGCTCTCTCCTGCACGAGGATCTCCTCCTCGTACTCCTCGATCACCTCGTCGTACTCTGGCTCGTCGACGGGCACGAAGTCTACCAGCTCGTGATCTACATGCATGAAATGACGATGCAATGCTTAGGAATACAACAACAGCAACTCTTAAAATAACAATACATCGATTTAACAACTAAGCTAGTGCTACCGACCACGGTGCTATGCTATCTGACAACAAGTTTGAAATATGACATTCATTATTATTATAGCAACTACAGATATTCTTACTCCTAATGCTGATTTACGCTATATACGATAAAGCAAGGATAATAACTACTTTATTTAGCAACTCATTCTAAGGCTACAAAATTTACAGCAAGTACATAATATCCTGGTGAACCTACTGTAAAATTTTTAAAGCTAAAACTATTACCCATTTGGCACAAAAATTCTTACAACACTAAGCTAACTAATATTAAGTTTTTCTATTTTGACTTCACGAACCTAGCATCACAACAGCTAACTATGAACTAACTACACTCAACAAGGTGGGGACAGTTGCGCAGCCAGCTACCTAGCGGAGCCGAGGGTGCGATGAAATGGAGCATAGTGCTGCGGTCATGGCGAATTGAAGGAAACGGGGTCCCGCCGGCCATGGCAACAGCGTAAACAGGGGAGCTTTGGCCCGGCTTGGTTCGGCCCGGCTGTGGGTGTCAACGCAACATACAAGCACGCACAACAATGGGGGATAGCGGGACGTCCTCTAGGCAGCTATCTGCACGGCCGAGACTGCAAGCCGATGAGGCTCGGCACGGCGTCGCAGCGGGCAACGCCAGACAAGGGAAACACAGTGCAAAGTGACACCGAGGTGATGGGGAGCAGGCGGTCGTCTCACGCACGTGCCACCACGGTGAGCCAACGGAAGCAGTGCCGGCGTGGCGACGTGCAGCATGCAGCGCGGGACCCGGCGCACTCCCATCTAAAGCAGGGCAGGGCATGGCACGGCAGGGCTCGGTCGGCGTCCTGGACGCAGCACGTCAGCCGCGGGGCTGTGACCCGCGCGTCAGCGAGTGGCAGCCGGCAGCCGAGGCAGCAGCGCCAGGGCTCCGCGCGTGAGGTGCAATCACGGCGGTAGTGAGGATGCGGCCGGTGCTTTGGCGCACGCGCGCTGGGCGAGCCAGCAGCAGCGCCAAGCCGAGCAGCGGCGATGGCCGCGGTCAGCACGCGGTGGCAGGCGGCTTTGGCACGCAGCGCAAGGGCCGTGCGCGTGCACAGGCATGGCAGTGGGACGTGACCGGCGCGGCAGCGCGCGTTGGCAAGCCAGCAGCGGTGCCGGCCAAGTAGAGGGTGGTGACCGCGCCCAGAGCTAACCGACGCGCCGTGCACGCATTTTTAAGCAGCTTAAAAAGTTGTACCCGATGCTCCAAACGCCAAACTAGTTGTTCAATGCTCAAGAGGGTATGTCAAGCTACCAACTGAAGTCATGACATTGCGCTACTTCCTAAGCCGATCGCTCTACAAAAATTGCCAAAAGCGGCTTCGTCAACCCCTTTTTAATCTTACGCGAAAAGACTTAACTTTGAACGGTTACTCGTCGAAATCCAATTTAGACCTACTGGGCATGCTAGCTAACGAACCTCGTCCTCGACCGCGCATATTTCATCGTCGCCTACGAAGTACATACTACAAACTCATCAAAGTTCGCATAAACTTTCTATAACATTTTCGCTCGATAAAAATTCGCACAGAATGCTAAACAATATTAAACGACACGAAATGTCACATTTGTTTCGTGTTTCCGATGAGCGTTTCAAGTTATGTACATTACTATATTACACCCATCCACAAACAAGTATGATGCTCATGCAGTGTTTTAGCAAAAATAGTACAATGTAACACCGAGGGTGTTACAAGCTCTATGCTACTCCTTCAACTTTGAAGAATACATAGATGAAGGTGAGATTAGCTCATCAGCCACCTCTCTCCAAGAGACTTTATCAAAAAAGACCAGAAATCGGCTAAGGGACATATTGCCAATGCTTGAGAAGGATATAGCCGATTTGGTCCAAGATGTAGCTCCAATGCAAAGAATCTTCTTAGCTATCAAGGATAATTTGTCCCCAGATCTCATCAAAGCTTTGACACCTTTATCCATCATTGAAGATCAAGCTCCAAGGGTGAAAAGGTCTCAGAGAAACCTAGCCGATCACGAAGCTTTATTGGCCAAGAAGAACTCCAACAAACAAGAGGCCAAAGAGCTAGCACAGCTAATAGATAACTTAAATAACTCCTCCCTCAGGATCGAACCAGAGCTGAACCAACTAAAATCCAAGCGTGCAGAACTCAAGAAGGAACTGGAGAACATGAAGGCTGCCATCGATCGCCATGAGTCCAATCTGACTCAAATACCCAATGCCATTAAACAGAAGAAACAGGAAATGCTGGTCAAGGTCAAAGAAGGTAAAGCCATCCGCAGCAACCTCAAGAACATCCCTGGATCAGCCGAAGAAGACAAGCAACAAATCGCAGAAGTCGAAGCTATCCGGCTAAAAGCATTGAAAGTAATCCAGGATGTTCTAAACTTGTAATCTGCATACCAACATTTGTAATATATATTTTTTGTGGAACCATGTTTTCTGTTGATCTATTGTATCTCTTAGCTTGGCTAAAGAACTGATTTGAAAATAGCCAATTCTAGACCTCTGACTTTAATCCAATTAAGTCTAAAAACACGGCCTCCACTAAGAAAACTCCTCAATCTTCCATCCACAGTTATCAATGCCGCATTCTCTTCGGCATTAATGGGGCGACGCTTCGCCTTCTATTAATTGCGGTTGCCTTTTGCATGTCCTGAGATATCTACTATCTCGCTTCATGGCTATAAATACCAACCAAGAGTCCTGGCCTCAAACACAAACATCTCGTAACTATTTCTATTCCATGCACTTCTCCACCTTCACAAACCTTGTAGCAGTTCCTTTCTTCCTCCACAATCTAAACCAGCACCCAAAGATATTGACAGGCTCATGAAAGCGCGCCATATATGTGAAAGCACAGGCGAATCGGCTAAAATAGCCGATGCATGCATAGCAAACAAACAGAGTACATATCTCGACCATGAACAGAACCACTAATCGATAATCTCTAACCCAAAGTCTTACCAGTGAGATTCGACCGGATCGATGCAACTATAGTAGTGTCATTAGATTGGATCTCATTAACTAGTGAGTTTATTCAGGATTAAAACATGTCTTTGAATGCACACTATGTTTGATTAGAATAGAGATAAAATAGCTGATCTAGCAGAATCAAGTCATCAATCATAAGATTCAAAGCGTGATCGGACTAGAAGACGACCAATTGTGATGATATGATGCCGATCTATCTCTATCTCAATCAGGTGATTTGTTATAATTAATGGAACATTAATTATAACAAGATCGATAACTAGTGAATCAGCCAAAAACAGCAATGAAAATCTTACTAATCTTAGCAGATTTGATAACCGATGAATTGTATTAAACAACAAGTTGTTTAACACAAGATCGATAACTTTGATCTATATTATGATTCATAAGAGATCAATCAGCTGATACAGCCTTACCAATAATGATACAGATCGATAACTAACTTATATTATACTCGTAAAAGATCAATCAACTGATGTAGCTTTACAAGTATGATACAAGTCATGACGGTACTCACAGACAAGCCGGAGGTCGATCGGTCAATGCAGCCCTGCTTATTGAAGAACTCGTCGAGATCTACAGTACTCCTACTCCTAAGGGTTGGCGTGAAGTCAGAAAAGTAATTGTATTGATTGATTGTGAGTTGTCTCTTACAATAACCGGGGTCCAATATTTATACCCGAAACCTAAACATGAATCCTAATCAAATACGACTCATTATAATTCTTGGAACAAAAGAAAACATTCCTAAAATAACTTGGACCATAATCTTTTCCTTTTTCTAGAGTCCGACATATTTTTCCCTGACTCCATCTATACATAGTCCATCGACGTTATCTGTTGATGTCATTTATAAAATAGCCAATTCCAACACTACCTCAAAACCAGCCGATATCGATTCACATCTGATTGATTCCTTGATGATACAATCTTAGAAGCTTCGAGTTTCCTCTTTCTTCTTTCCAAATTTTGGTGTAAACATAGTCCTCCTACAAGAGCCCTCTCATGGTGGCGTACTACCAGGAGCTACGCAAGCTCAAGGACAAGTTCCGAGGGATCGAGTTGCATCATGTCCCTTGAAAGGACAACGACGCCACCGACTTCCTCACAAAATTGGTGGCCAGACGAGGACTATCTCCCGATGGGGTCTTTGTAAATGACCTCCATGAGCCGTCTGCCCACATACGAGAGGATCTAACCTAGACGGGCCTCGACACCAATCTGGCGCTCGGGGGCTCCGACGCCCCGACACTGCCTGACCCCGACCAAGCGCTCGGGGGCTCCGACCCTGACGCCTCCATGGCGGCATCGCCGTGATGGCACATGACTTGGCTGACTGGAGAGCGTCACTGCTTGCCTACCTCCTCGAGGAGGTCCTCCCACTGGAAAGGACTAAAGCGCGATGAATCACTCGACGCACCAAGATGCTCATCGCCATTGGTGACGAACTTTACAAACAAATTCCATCGGGAGTACCCATGAAGTGCATTCCGACCGACTAGAGGAAACAACTTCTCCTCAAAGTTCACGCCGGAATCTATGGACACCACATGGTCCTGAGGTCACTGGTCAGGAAGGCCTTTCGCTAAGGTTTCTACTGGCCCACCGTGCTACAAAACATGGAGGAGGTTGTTCACTAGTGTGAAGGATGCTAGTTCTACGCTCTATAAACTCACCTACCGGCGTAGGAGCTCTAGACCATCCCCATCACCTGGCCATTCGCAGTCTAGGCCCTCGACATGGTCAAGCCCCTCAAAAAGAACCCAGGTGGTTTCACTCACCTACTCATGGCGGTGGACAAGTTTACCAAGTGGATCGAAGCGAAGCCCATCACCAACATCCGCTCAGAAGAGGAGGTCAAGTTCTTCCTCGACATCATCTATCAATTTGGTGTCCCAAACTGTATCATCACCGACCATGGAATGAACTTCACCGGCAAAAAGTTCCTGGACTTCTATGATGAATACAACATTAGGATCGATTGGGCCTCGGTCGGGCACCCGCGGACCAACGGTCAGGTAGAGCGGGCCAACGGCATGGTCCTCCAAGGACTCAAGCCTCGCATTTTTTACCAGCTCAAAAATTATGTCGGGTGATGGGTCACAGAGGTCCTAGTGGTCCTCTTGAGCCTAAAAATGACCCAAACCAATCCACAGGGTTTACCCCTTTCTTCTTGCCGTAACGAGCTGAAGAAGTGTTACCATCCAACCTTGATCATGGCGCCCCAAGAGTAAAGGCCTTCGACTGAGCCCGAGCCATTGAGCCTCAGCAGGACATGATCGACCTACTCGAGGAGGCATGGGAGACAGCCATCATCCACTCCGCTCATTACTAGCAAACCCTATGTAGGTACCACAAGAGAAAAATCCAAGGGAGGACCCTCGAGGTTGGTGACCTCATACTCCGGAGGACCCAGTCGACCAAGGACAAGCACAAGCACTCTCTACCATGGGAAGGATAGAACACGATAGCCAAGGTGATCTGACAAGGTGCCTATCGGCTGAAGGACAACGACAGCAACATCATAACCAACACATGAAACATCGAACAATTACGTCGTTTCTTTCCCCAAGCTTGGTTTTACCACTCATTTCCATTCAACGCTTGCTCCTACAGCACCCCAGCCTGAGCACTCTCAGCCTGGGTCGCTCGGTGGCTCCACGGGGGTGCAGTACCACCCCCTCCTTACTATCGTGCAGTCAAGTGTTTCGCCCAAATGAAAGGGCATCCTGTTCCTTCGATTACCCTATGAAACTTATGTTTTAGCCTCCTGACCGATCAAACCCCGCCACGACCTACGATTACGAGCAGTTGAGCCTCACGGGCCATGCCTGGGTTCTAAAGGTTGCAGCCTATGGTCAACGGGCAAGTTTGAAATGGAAAAGGACAAAAAACAAAATTACGCAAGGGTAAAAACAAGGGCGAGCGGGACAAGCTCCCCCTCACGAGTGATATTATCACAAAAGAACTTAAAATGTTCGCACGGGGGATCCCCCATGAATTCATCTTTATACAAAGACTAACTACTTTTATTAAATGCTATTTCGGCCCCCGGTCGTGCCAGCTGGCGGTAAGGCTAGCGAGGATGAAGGCGCTACAGTTGTGGCTGGGACGACGCTCGGCTCGGTTGCGGGCGGGATGACGCTCACTTCCAACCTGGTCTCTGCCACTTCAACAAGAGGGACAACACCCTCCTGGCCCATGCCTATAGCCTCCGTTGAATGGTGAGACTCCATCACCCACTATGCGATGGCCTACTCAGCGACCGACTACGCGTGCGGTACCAAGCTCTCCCCCAGCGCCTAGATCTCATCCGTGCTCCACCCACTGGCGTACCCTCTATAGATGGCCGCAAAGTCCAGGGTGGGGTAGTGGGTCACCATCAACGTTAGCACCCCCGATGCCCTGAAGAACATGCCGTTAGAGATGAGCGCCCAAACCTCATCCGGATCTCTACGAGTCAGATGGCGAGCGCGCTGGTGCTCTGGCCTGACCCGAACACCTCAGCGATCACCATCTGCACCACATTGTGGAGTTGGTCGAGCTCTCCCTTGAGAACCGCTCGCTCCTCTAGGGACTAGGCCAGCACCTCCACCCTCTGACCGACCATCACTTGGACCACCCCTAGCTCCTACTACAGAGAGACGACATTTAAACCCAGCTCTAGGAATAGATGATCGAGTCAGTAGCCTAGAAAAGAAGGATCAAGACATTGACCAAGGGCACGAAAGATACATACCAAGGTGGAATCTTTCACTAATAGCAAGCCCCTGCTCTTGCTGGGTCACCCTCTCCTATAGCGTGGTGACCTCCTGCTCTGACGATAGCACCCGTTGCTCGATGTCCACTGGGGCCTTCCGTTTAGGCTCTAGAGCCTCTAGGCACTCCCTGAGCGCCTTGGTCTCCACCAAGCGGGCCTGCACCGCATTGATCTTTTGCTCGGCAGCAGTCACCCACTCAACCATGCTATCATCCTCTTGGGCTCCCATCACCAGTGACGCCTAGTCTTGGGACTCACGGCAGGCAACTTCTAGCTCACGACTGAGCTCATCGACCCACTATAATGCCGCCGTGTCATGCTCTAGCCGACCGTGCTCCTCCCAAAGGAACTAGAACTTGAGGCCCGACATCCTCTCCAAGCCCTATGAGACAAAGAGCAAGCGCGCTGATATGACCATTGAAAATCAATAAATCAAAGACAAACACCAAGATCGCAGAGAACTTACCTCGGCGATGCATGGCAGGTCGACGAAAATGGCCCGATGGGCGAGCTTGACCCTCTCCAAGGCCTCCTTGAGCCCCGTCACGGTAAGGTCGAGGTCAGACTCCACCGATAGCCTTCTCTGCCAGAGCAGGTCCCAAAGCTCCCCCTCTTCCCATCACGAAGGATGAACCGGACCTTTCCTGGCTCACCTGGCTGGGGCCACACCAGCTCGTAGGTTGCCCCCGACCCACCGGAAGATCTAGCCGCCACAGTGCCAAGTGACGATGGGGTCATCGCCCGCTCCTGGGATGGCGGGATGACTCGCTGCACCACCCCAGTGTCATCCTCGCTGCTGGAGAGGATGTCCACCACCGGGACACCGTAGCTCAATAGCAGTGCCTCTACCTCCATCTCGACCGTGGCTCCTCCAGTCGCATCCAACTCCAACCAAGCGAGCAAACCAAGCACCCCTCTGCCAGACGAGATAGGGAGCCCAGCATCCCTCCTCTCCTCCTCCATGACCAACGAGGGAGGGACCACCAGTCACTGCTACCATGGGCCTCGCCGTCGTCATAGGGATCACCATCACCATGGCCGCCGCCATACTCACGACCATCGGGGAAGAAGCAACCCCAATCATGTGGGGTTGGGCTACCACCAGCGTGTTCCTCCCATCGCTCTTCATGACCCGCTATAGGCTGGGCCTCCAATCTATGTACGGGGGAGGTGGGGAGATCCCTAGAGGGGCCAACGGTCGGCCGCTGCAAAACAAGTCACTAAAGCAAGTTAGTCATGCCTAAAGAAGCTTAATCTTGTGGATGAAGGGAAGCATGATCACATACCCAAACAAAAGAGGCTTGAAGGCCTGACCGGCTGACGATGAGGCACCGGACGAGGATCGCTTGGAGGTCACAGCCCATGCCCCCTCAGGTCAACCAAGGGTGGGGGTGACCCGACAAGCCCCCAATCGGCCTGCGAACGGCCACGACCGCCAGCTCATGGCGAAACCACTAGAGCAATTGGTGGGGCATCTCTCTGCCCGGGGCCATGCGCACGCTAACCCCAAAGGCACAGGTGGATGGTCGCATTCCCCCGACCGACTGGTGCACTCCATCACGCTTGGTGCAGGGGCTGTGAAGCTGGTGGCATGTCCAAAGGGTAAGGCGACCGCGCTCGCTTCGCCTCCCGGTCATGGGCTGCATCCACGCTAGCAGCACACTTCATTTACTCCAAGGCATCCGAGCACGTTCCTATACCGTGCCCGCCACCGATAGGCACAACCATGGGCTTACGGCGCTCCACCGAAGTCGTAGTGGCACCCCCATCCTCTTCGCCTTCCGAAGAACTCGCGTTGTCACCTGATTTTGTGGGTCATCCGACTCGAGCTCCTCCCCCACATCCTTCCAGCGCTCACCGTAGTGGACCCAGTGACTGATCTCCCGGGCCTTATCAAACTTCCTCCGGGCCTCCGTGGCCCTTTTCTTCTTCTTCTTGGCAAGTCCAACCTCCCTCTAGGCGGCTTGCCAAGCTGTGCCTTCTACCCCTTTTGGAAAATGCGGTCAGGACCTAAAGCGTTCAAGCCCCTACGAAACAGATGACTCAGAATCGATTAAGAGATCAAAACGAAAAAGGAAAGGGTCACAGGAAAGAAATGTACCAAGTCAAACTGCTTCGTGGCATGGAAGGGTGCGGGCGTCCCATCGAGGGTCGCTTGTTGCCCCAACTGCAACACTCGATCAAGACATCCCTAGACGTCGCTCTCCGACAATTCCTCTGGTGACACGTGGTCGAGATCCGTCGCATCGGTGTACTCCCACATTGGTCGTGTTCTCTCAGCCAATGGCGCTATTTGTCGATGGAAAAAGGTCTCGAAGACCCACAACCCACTAAGGCCCTCCTCCACGTGCTCCCATAGCACCGCCTCAATGGTCTCCAACCGGTTCTGTTGACGGGAACCAGGACCCCATGTCCAGCTATCCTTCTTCTCTGGCCTCCCTCAGTGAACTTCAGGAATGGAGCCTCCACCGGGTTCCTAATATAGAACCACTCACCGTGCCACCCCGATTGGAATCATTGGGGGAGTACGATGGGTAAGGAACTGACAGCTTGGGCTGCTTCTGTAGGGCAAACCCACCAACCGAAGCGGCCCCAAGCGCTTCCCCTTGGATAGAGTCCACCCGCTGAAGATCCATCAGAAAAGATCCACGTGCGGCTCCATTCCGAGGAAGGCTTCACAGACAGTGACAAAGCCAGCGATGTGTAGCACCCCATTAGGATTAAGGTGCTACAACTCCAAGCCCCACTCATTGAGAAGCCCACGCAGGAACCAGTGCGTGGGATACCCAAGCCCGCGCTGATGGAAGGCGAGGAAGGAGATGACCTCATCGGCCTAGGGTTGCAGTACATCTTCCCTGGGCTCGGGAGCCCTCCAGTGCGCCACCTCCTTTGACGGGAGCAGTCCCTTCTCTGCGAAGTCGGCCAGCAAGTCCACCCGCATGTTGGTGGGCCGCCAGTTTGACTTAGCGCACTGTATCGATGAACGGATCTGTAAGATCTCCCTCGCTCTACCCTCCACTCTCCTAGGAATCACCGCGGTGCACGAAGATGCTTGGCAAAAAGAAAGAAGGGGAACCAGTAACAGTTGAAGAGAGGTGGAGAGACGAGAGACAAAACCTCCCCCTTCCCCCTATTTAATGGGGAAGGCTATGCGACGAGATGCGGTCTTACTGACAGGACGAGGCCTGGCTGATGGAATGTGGCCTGGGTGGGACCAGCCCACTACGGCAATAGGGGCACGAGAAACATGGCACGACCACATGTGAATGACCCTTTGCCTTCCTAAGTAGGGTTTAGAGGGGCCCACCAATGGAATCTCCATCGAGGATAGGCCAGCGGGCCACCTGAGTCGATCGGACGGCTCGTTCATCTACCGAGAGATGGGTAAGGAACAGTGGAATGCCACATGAGGGGCATGCCAATCCGGTCACGAACGATGGATCCGGATTCCACTCGGACATACCCAACAAGAGCTCTCCGAGCCCATCACTCGAGCCATCGAGGTAAATGGCATCAGCTCGACCCCTCCGGTTGCGAAAACCATGGATGGGGCAACACCTGAACACTCGACCGAGGTAATTTTATGAACCCCCCATTTTATTTCCCAGTGCATGAGCATTCATTCATCCATTTCATGCAAGCATACATTCATTCATTCATCCATACATTCGTCTCATACATATAATCATTGCATGACAATGCTTCGCGTTGCGTCACGAAGCATAGCGGTTCATTCAAAATGAGCTACGACCAACCAGGATTTGAAGGCTAGCCCATGAAGGGCTCGAGGCCGCCTTGCGTCAAATAGAGCCAGGGGTGAAAACATAGATGAGCCCTAGCGGCCTTCGCCTGACCTGCTCAGAAGCAGACATGGTCATATCGACCTTCTCGTTCGATCCTAACCTCGAGCCATGCCCACAGAATCTCCAGAATGGCTCGGGCATCTACTGTGAGGTGGGTTAAGGTGCAATAGAATGCCACATGAGGGCTATGCTAACCCCATTATGAACAACAAACCCAGATTCCACTCGTACATACCCACTAGCGAGCTCACCGAGCATGTCACTCAAGCCATCGAGTCAAGTGATGTTTGCTCAACCCATCCGGTTGCGGAAACCACGGATGGGGCAATGCATGAAACTCGACCGATCCCAACTGAGCCCAACAGAGCTCGGGGGCTCGGGCCACCAGATCCCAACTTGAGAATCCAACCGACTACATGGGTCATGGTTGGAACGCACATGGGCGAACGCCCCAATCGGTGGGGACACAGAAGTCCATGACCTTAGAGAGGTTCAGCGTTTGACTGACTCCCCAGTCAGCCGTAGGCTCAGGGGGCTAGACCCACCGGGTCCGCTCGCGTGAACCCAACAGAAGATGGACTACCGATGTGTCCTCCCCTCATTGGTTGGGCGCCTATATCCACTCGGCGCGCCTCCGCGGCCTTCGCCGGTCTTCTCCTCGGAGGCTGGGCACCAATATCCACTCGGCACGCCTCTGCGGCCTTCGCCAGTCCTCTCCTTGGGGGCTGGGCACATAATCCTACTCGGTTACCCTATGCATCACAACAAACCAAGGGAAAAACACTAAAGTTCCAATGACAACCTACCTCCATGGCACAACGGGAACAGGAAACATATAGCAAATATAAACTTTCATTAAGCTAAAAATAGGAGCCCTAGGCTTTACAATATCACACAAAGCTTGTGTGAACAGCCCTGGGACTACTCTACACCTTGGAGCAAGAAGCGAGACAAGGGAGCCATGCTCCTTCTCCTCCCTCGGCGATGCCCCCGTCCTCTGATCCAGCATCCAGGACGGGACCCGGTCGGGACGCACGATGCTCTCTCCTTACGATAATTCTTCTAGCATCGTGGCCCCCGAGCATGCCCAAAGAGGCTTTAGGGGGAAGGAGCAGCTGGGCTCCTATTACAAGAAGTCTTCTAGCATCAGGAGGTATAGCTAAAGCTACCTCCAGCAAAGAGCAAAAGCCTCAAACCAACTAGCGCTATAACTCGAGCCATGAGGACTCTAGAGGCAGAGGCAGCTCTATTTATAGCCAAGCAAGCAAGCTACCATCCAGGAGCACTATAGCACTCGCTCGTGACTGGACAGTAAAAGTGCCTCAGCGCAAGATGACAGCACAGTATCCCCGTGAAGCTGATCCTTATCATGAATCCGAGGCCAGTACTCACACGTGGCTCACCCCTTTTCTTTGCAAAGAGACAAGGACAAACAGTACTCCCGTGTTCCCCTCGAAAGCAGCAATCGACTGACCAAAACTTGACAGCCCCTTCACGGCTTTAAAGAGCCCCAAAGGGGTTCATAGACCCAAGGTCCCCAATGGACCCACTTTTTCGCAACACTCAACCCAGCAAGCGGCGCAACAATAGCCCGGGCCTAGGCCGGCCCAGATACATGACGATAGGCCGAGACCATGATCCGGCTGCTGACCAGCGCCTCCGGCTAGGAGGCCTAGTTGGCACCCCAACCAGAAGGCCAGGGCGAGGCGGGACCGTAGTCTGACTCCGACCGAGTTCCCTCGACCGGGGATATGCCGGACCTACGCACACCGCTCTTTCCCGACCGATACGATTGGGGCCGACCGGTGACGCCTGCTCGGTGTGGGCCCGAGGAGCAGGTGGAGCAGATAAGGGAAACACACCCAAGTCAACCGCAATACTAAGGACCGTACCTCGCCATGCCATGCGCACGTGCTGGACGGTGCCATCAGGCCATGTCAGGTAGACACTTTGCTACCTGCCCGTCACAACAATGTATGAACAGGGATGGAGGGCGATGGCCATCCCATACCCGACGACGTGGGCAACGACAAGACTAGGCATCATCCATACACTCTCTCTCCCTCTCTATTTACACCAAAATTTGGGAGAAGAGCGCGGGAACTCATAGGCTTCCAAGATAGTGCCAATCAAGGAGTCGATTGCGTAAAGATTGATATCTGCTGGTTCAGATGCGACACTGGGATCGGTTCTCTTTCAATGGCGTCAGCAGATAACGATGATGAGATATGATTGGCATTGAGAAGATACATATCAGACTCTACAAAAGGGGAAAGATTAGAGTCCAAGTTATCTTAAAATAGGAATATTTTCTTCATACCAAAGATTGTACTAAGTCGTACTCAAATAGGATTCATTTTTAGGCTCTGGGTATAAATATCAAACCCCGGCTATTGTAAAAGACACACAATCAATCAACTACAAGTTACTTACTTTTTTGGCTCCGGCCACCCCTTAGGAGTAGGAGTAGAGTAGATCTCAGCGAGTTCTTCAGCAAGTACGGCTGCATCCATCTAGTCGACCTCCACTGCTTGTCTGTAAGTACCGTCATGGCTTATACCTCTGTTCGTACAGCTGCATCGATCCGATCGACCTCCACTGCGACTCTGGTATAAGTTAGTTATCGACTCTTGTCTAGTTCAAGTATGGCTGCATCGATCCGGTCAAACTCCACTGCTTGAACTAGATTAAGGTTAAGTTATCAGCTCTAAGGGTGGTGTTCCTTCGGATAGATTCATTAAGTCACCGATATTGCTTATTGCTTCCATTATTTATTTAATTACAGCAATATCACTTCGCCCGATTGGGATTGATCTAGATCGGCCTTATATCTTTTTTAACCCATCGTTTGTTAATCTAAACTGATATAATCTGCACTTTAAATGATAAGTTATGTTTTATCGGCTATTTTACATCAATCTTGATCGTGCATAGCGTGCGGTTAAGGCATATTTGATCTTGAGTAGATCTATTGGCTAGTGAAAACTGTTCCATGGCCCGTTATCACGGCCTGTGTAATTCTGCCTCACACCCCACTGTTAGGACCGTGGAGTGGGGATCGTTATTTGGTAGATCTATTCCTGAGAGAGCATGACCTTAACTATGCGCTATGCCTGAATTGGCTGTTTTAGCCGATATCGAGCGCTTTCATGAACAGTTCGCATCATGAGATCATTGAAGTAGGGATAGGTTGAAACATGTGTGAGCCCCATGATCTTATTATTGTATTACGGACTGCATGATGCCCCACTGATATTAGTAATAAGTTAGGGTCGTCAAGTCTATTGTTGTTTCTACGGCCTACATGATTCTACCTCATGCCCCACTGGTCATAGCGATAGATGAGATCTAATATGTTCATTAGATTTATCTCTATTAAATGGTTGAATGATGATGAACTATTTCTTTTATAAAAAGGGGTTCGGTCACTTGCAGTCATTGGCTTAGCATGAACTAATTACTGTTGATATCCTTTTGCCAGTGACCAATATTTGTCTAAACAATGATATTCATCCTGAATGATAACCGATTCTTCTTACACAACCCCATGAGCTTTAACTGATTTATTCTTATGAATATGCTGGAATCGACTATTTAGTTGATCTCCTTTCATATAGGCTCTTAGAGCCGCACATTCAGGACTGTCTGGTAACATCGGCATGTTTCGCCCTTAATTATTGATAAACTTTCTCTCTTTGTCAATTGCAGGGTCAAATTGACTGGCACGTCTTAGGAGGAGTGCGCATGATCGACCACCCCTGCGTTGAAGCTAGGCGGATCTCCAGCTCCATCGAGCGGACCCTTCTGGCTTGCTCGTGTGCCCTCGGCACGGGACGAAATTCCATGTCGACACACATTTCTGGCACGCCCGGTGGGACCCCACAATCGTCATGGTGGTTCACAACAATAAAGACATCCTTATGCTACATTATGAAGATCTACCTGATGGAGATAAAGATGTCATCAGCAAAGCTACAGAAGAGTTTCAGAGCAAATATTTGTTGTCCTACACCAAAACACGTGTCAACACAATTGTTCAGAAATTTCTACTACCAAGAGTTCTATTACACGGGCAGATAGATACAACTAAAGCTGAAGACAGGCGTTTCTTTACGGAAGTTGTAGACAAATCTGTTCGTGATGCCATATCAAGCCAAAATGAAGCTTTCTTGGACACATTCCACAATGCCATGAAGGAAGCGATTCATGGGTTTCCAGTTGGTCAAGTTGGGCTGGCTTATTACAACATTCTAGATTCGTCGACCCAAGGGACTAATCAAGTCAGTACCAGCCATCAAGAAGCAGCATCAGCTGGTAATGGTGATATCTAGGCAGTTCAGGGTTCATCTAAACAGGCCCAAGGAACTACTACGAATCAAATACAGTATAATCCTGGACCGCTAGTACAACATGTGCAACAGCAGGGTGGGGCAAGGTCAGAACCAGGTGATCAATTTTGGCACATCAGGCCACGTACCATCGTCGGCTCAAAAAATAGCACCATCAATTCAAAGGATCTATAGAGATATAGATCCTTATGTCTATAATCAGAGACTTCAAGCAGCAAGCCAGCAAAGGACCCAGCAGATAGAGGTTCCACAAGGATATCACTATGGATCAAACTATAACACCCTTCACATGATTCCAAATCTAGGGTATCAAGGCACACGGGATTTCAATCCACAGATGGGTCAGCAAGTACAAAGAAATACAAATTCAAATGCTGATGAGTTGCTGCTGAAGGTGACCGAGATGATGAAAAATCAATTTGGTCGGAAGCCAAAAGGGCTGACCTTTTCGTACAAATGCCCATATCTAGAATGGTATGATTTGGTCGCTCTTCCCACAAATTACAACCTCCTAGAGTTCACTAAGTTCACTGGCCAAGACAGTACAAGCACGATAGAACATGTCAGTTGGTATCCTACGCAATTGGGCGAAGCATCAGTTGAGGATGCCCATCGAGTTCGTTTCTTCTCCTTGTCCCTATCAGGGCCAGCCTTCACTTGGTTTTCATCACTACCAGTCAATTCCATTGCCAATTAGGCTGACCTAGAGAAGAAGTTTCATACATATTTTTACACTGGGACTGGAGAAAAAAAGATTACTGATCTGACAACTATAAGACAGAAGACTAATGAATCGGGCACTGAATTTCTTCAGAGGTTCTGAGAAACTAGGAACTTGTGCTTCTCCTTAAACTTGGCTGATGATCAACTAGCTGCTTTAGTCATTCAAGGAATGCTGCCAATGTGGAAAGAAAAGCTGCTGGGACAAGAATTTGATAATTTGGGTCAATTGGCTCAACGAGTGGCAGCACTTAACAGCCAATTCTAGAGTATGCACAGAGATACCCGATTTCAGAAGAGTACCACAGTAGCCGAAGCTTATAATCCATACTCAATTGATGACGGCTATGAAGATGAAGAAGAAGAGGTTGTGGAGGCTGAATGGAAATGGGGCAAGAAAACAATAATGGTGCCAAATCCTTGGGGAAGAGGAGTCGAGGAGAGCTATGACTTTGATGTCACAAAATCAGACAAGCTCTTCGATTTCTTGCTTGAGAAGGGGCAGATCAAGTTGCCTGATGGTCATGTTATGTTGCCCCCTGATCAGTTGAAGAATAATAAGTTCTGCAAGTTCCATAACACTACTTCTTATTCCACTAATGAATGTAGAATCTTTCGGCAGCATATATAGAGGGCTATTCAGCAAGGAAGGCTCAAATTTGATACGCCTCGGAAAATGAAAGTTGATGATAATTCTTTCCCAGGAGATCAAAACATGGTTGATGCTAGGCTACTCAAAGGAAAGACTAAGGTCCTAACATCAGCCAAATCAAGAGAAGCTGGAACAGTCGATCCCAAGATGCAAATATCGGCTGACGAGTAAAGAGAAATTAGAAGACGTCGCGCTAAATAAAAGAGCCGATATGAGCAGGGGGAATGTCAAAAGATGGGGTGACAAAGCTGCGAGTTACATCTTGGATTCTGTTGAATAAGTGGCAACGACAGAAGAAAAAGGATTATCAGCATTGGTTAAAGGATTAAGAATACCAGCGTCAACTGGAACAAGGGAGGTACGAAAGGAAGCAAGCCGAATCACATTGGAATTGTCCTTTCTTCAGACATTGCTAGAATGAAGGTTTGAAGTTGCATACTAGACATGACTGTCCAGAATGCAGCAATCAATATTGGGAGTTTAGGCAATCTCAAACCAACCGCCGGTTTATCCATGCTCAAGATGCTATCATCATAATAACATGGATTGGCGCTTAAAAATGGAAGTGTTCATAATCAGCTTGGAAAAAGAGTTGTTGGCCAGGACTGGGCTGATTATGAAGAAGAAGGCAATGAAAGAAAATATGTTTGGCAGGAAGGCCAATGGTGTCTAGGAGGTCTAACAAGAAGCCAAAAGAGAAGGGTGCAACGCTTAAGGAATAAAGAGTTGGAACAGGCTCAGGCATCCGGTAAACCTCAAGTATGGCATACTAAGCAGATAGCCGATAGAAAGCAATCATTGGCTAATATCCAAATGGCTTTTCTGTTGCCATCAGAATTCAGAGCTCCGGCAGATCAAGAAGTTTATTTGGATTTCGATGAATCGGAGTATGAGGAGATAGTTGCTAAGTTGACAGTTGTACAACAAGCAATATTTGATAAACCAGTCAAGCATCGGCACTTAAAAGCTTTATATATGAAAGGTCTTATTGATGGAAAGCTGATGGACAAGATGTTAGTGGATGGAGGTGCTTCTATCAATCTTATGCCTTACACCACTTTTTGTAAACTTGGCAAAGGACCAGGAGATCTGATGGAGTCTGACATGATGCTTAAGGATTTTGGAGGTAATGCATCTAAGACTCGAGGGGCAATAAACGTAGAACTAACAATCGGGAGTAAGACTCTGCTCACCTCATTCTTCGTCATCGATGGAAAAGGGTCATACAGTTTGCTCCTTGGTCGTGATTGGATTCATGTGAACTGTTGTGTGCCATCGACCATGCATCAGTGTTTGATTCAATGGCATGGAGATGATGTCGAACTGGTTCGCGCTGATGAATCTATGAGCATCGCAATAGCCGATCCAGTCTTCTGGGAACTAGGAGACTTCGAATGCTTTTCTGGCAAGTTATGGGAAGGAGGCTTCATTAAGAGCCAACAGCCGATGCAAGCAATCGGCTCTGAGAGTTTGTTTTAGTGAATAGTCACGGATTCACGTCGGCCATTGGATTAAGGAAGAATAAGCATTGGTCCTAGAAATGGGTTTAGGCCGACGTATGTGAACGCTAAGTTGAATTATAATAGATCTATTAAGGGAAGTTCTATTTCGCTTAATGGGATGCTTGACCTGGGTTGATCAATCGTTTAACATTTGGTATGAAAAGTTCTGCGGCGAAATATTTAAAGGGATGTTATCCTAGCATTTGATCAACACTTGATAGCCGATTCGTTTGGTCATCGGCTCTAATAGCCAGTACCAGAAAGGTATTGCCTCTAGTTCAAAAAATGAAGAAACTTAAAAGACATGAAAGCCGATACGATATGTATTGCCTCCAAAGCAAAGAATAAAAACAGAAATAGCTATACACGAGAGCATTGCACTGAGACACATTCATGAAAAGAACATGAGTCTTTGTTCATCGGATTACCCTAGATACAATCTAATCAAAGACCTTGTTCACCATATCCTGGGCGGATGTCATGTCTACTATGGCCTCCGCTGCCATAACAAATTCTTCGAGCAAGTCCTCATGTTCCTCAGGGTCGTCGCCCATTAGGAAACCAGTCTCCATGGCCACCGCCGCACCATGACAAATGCCGTGGAGGGTGATCTCCCAAACGCAGGCCGGGATGTCTTGGAGGCAAGCGTCGATAGGGGAACCCTGAGCATTGATGGCATCCGTGGCTGTGTTCGCCGCTAGTTGGAGAGATTCCAACTGCACCGTCAGGGCTGGCAATCACAGGAACAAAAAGACTATCAGGATAAAGACAATGGAAATCAGAGTAAAAGCATTCCTAGGGTTCATCTTACCTACCACCATGGCATCGGATTTGGCCAACCGTGCCCAAACGGCATTGGCCTCCTCTTCGGCGGCAAGAAGGGCTGTTTGAGAGACCCCGAGACGGATCTCAAGCTGGCCATTCTCCTGGGTTGCCTTGGAATAGCAGTTCTGGGCCGCCCTCCAGTCTTAGAGGAAGCGTCGGGCATCGTCACCGTTGTACGAGTTGGAGGAATCCGACAATGAGGAGGGCGTTGAAGATGCCGCATCGGAGGGCTCGTCGGCCCTGGGAAGGGGACGAAGAATGTCATTTACAACAAACCTATAGGCGAGTCAGAATAGTTAGTCGTCATAAACAAGAAATGTTGATCTCATCTCATGCATCGAAGACGCTGGTTCATCGACATGTTCTCCTCTAGGATCTCCTCCGCCGCGCGCTTGCCTCGATTGTCCTCGCTGGCCATGAAGGATGATTAGATCTATGGAAGGAAGAAAGAAAACCGCTACAGGGTTTCGGCAGGCAGAGGAAAGTGAAGGAACAGTTGCGAATGGAGATGTGTTTGAGGCCGAAGCCCTCGGCTGGTATTTAAAGACATAAAGTGAAGAGGCGGATGCCTCGGGACACGCAAAAGGCAACCGCAATTAATAGAAGACAAAGCGCCACTTCACTAATGCCAATGAGAGTACGGCGTTGGGCAACTGAAGGCAGAAGATCGAAGGGTTCTCTTAATAAAGGCGGCGTTTTTAGACTTAATTGGATTAAGATTGGGAGGATGGAATCGACTGTTTTCAAATCGGCTCTTTAGCCAAAACAAAAATACAAAGAGTCAACAAAAATATGGTTATAATTGATCCTACACAAGACACGTGTTAACATACAAATTACAAGTTTAGAACATCCTGGATGACTTTCAGTACTTCTAGCCGGATAGCATCAGCTTTTGCAATCTTTTGCTCGTATTCTTCGGCTGTTCCAGGAGTGTTCTCAAGGCTACTTCGGATGGCTCTGCTTTCTTTTACTTTTGCCAACAGTTCCTGTTTCTTCTGTTTGATAGCATCAGGTATTTGGGCCAGAGTGGATTTGCGATGATCAATGGCAGCCTTCACGTTTTCTAGCTCCTTCTCAAGTTCTGCACACTTGATTTCCAGTTGGGATAACTCTAGATCGGTCCTGAGGGAAGAGTTCTTTAAATCATCAATCAATTGCATCAGCTCTTTAGCCTCTTGCCTGTCGGAGATCCCCTTGGCTAGCAAGGCTTCACGATTGGACAAGTTTCTCTGGGTCTTTTTCACCTTCAGGGCCTGATCTTCAAAGGTAGACAAAGATGACAAGACTCTGAAGAGAGCTGGGG
Organism: Miscanthus floridulus; assembly: GCF_019320115.1. NCBI lineage: Eukaryota > Viridiplantae > Streptophyta > Magnoliopsida > Poales > Poaceae > Miscanthus > Miscanthus floridulus. The sequence goes on from NC_089588.1 coordinate 121,697,366, forward strand.
ATGGATCACCCTTAATGGCCAAGAAGACTCTCTTCATTGAATCAGTATCTTGGACCAAATCGGCTATATTCCTCTCAAATATTGGCAGTATATTTCTTAGCCGATTTCTGGCCTCTTCCGACAGAGCTTTATTAGAGGAAGTGGCTGACGATCTGATCTCATCTTCATCAAAATATTTATCAAGAAAGAAGGAGAAAGTAAACAGGCTAAGTGGGTTGGAAAAGATACCGTTGGGATGTTATATAAAGCTCGGCCCAGGAAGTCAGGAGTCATGCGTATATCTCGGGATAGAGCAGTTGCGGCGTGGTAAACCAATGAACTAAAATTTTGGGATAAAATCATTTTATCCCAAAATTGGGGGGCATGTGTTTACACCAAAATTTGGAAGAAGAGCACGGGAACTCGCAGGCTTCCAAGATAGTGCCAATCAAGGAGTCGATTGCGTAAAGATTGATATCTGCCGGTTCGGATGCGACACTGGGATTGGTTTTCTTTAAATGACGTCAGCAGATAACGATGATGAGATATGATTGGCATCGAGAAGATACATATTGGACTCTACAAAAAGGGAAAGATTAGAGTCCAAGTTATCTTAAAATAGGAATGTTTTCTTTGTACCAAAGATTGTACTGAGTAGTACTCGAATATGATTCGTTTTTAGGCTCCGGGTATAAATATCAAACCCCGGCTATTGTAAAAGACACACAATCAATCAAATATAAGTTACTTACTTTTTTGGCTCTGGCCACCCCTTAGGAGTAGGAGTAGAGTAGATCTTGGCGAGTTCTTCAGCAAGTACGGCTGCATCAATCTGGTCGACCTCAACTGCTTGTCTGTAAGTACCGTCATAGCTTATACCTCTGTTTGTACGGCTGCATCGATCCGGTCGACCTCCACTGTAACTCTGGTATAAGTTAGCTATCGACTCTTGTCTAGTTCAAGTACGGCTGCATCGATCCGGTCGACCTTCACTGCTCGAACTAGATTAAGGTCAAGTTATCGGCTCTATCTAAGGGTGGCGTTCCTTCGGATAGATTCATTAAGTTACTGATATTGCTTATTGCTTCTATTATTTATTTAATTACAGCAATATCACTTCGTCCGATTGGGATTGATCTAGATTGGCCTTATATCTTTTTTAATCCATCGTTTGTTAATCTAAACTGATCTAATCTGCACTTTAAACGATGAGTTATGTTTTATCGACTGTTTTACATCAATCTTGATCGTGCATAGCGTGCGGTTAAGGCATGTTTGATCTTGAGTAGATCCATTGGCTAGCGAAAACTGTTCCATGGCCCGTTATCACGGCCTGTGTGATTCTGCCTCACACCCCACTGTTAGCACCGTGGAGTGGGGATCATTATTTGGTAGATCTATTCCTGAGAGAGCATGACCTTAACTGTGCGCTATGCCTGAATCGGCTGTTTTAGCCGATATCGAGCGCTTTCACGAACAGTTCGCATCACAAGATCGTTGAAGTAGGGATAGGTTGAAAGATGTGTTAGCCCCATGATCTTATTATTGTATTACGGACTGCATGATTCTGTCTCATGCCCCACTGATATTAGTAATAAGTTAGAGTCGTCGAGTCTATTGTTGTTTCTACGGCCTGCATGATTCTGCCTCATGCCCCACTAGTCATAGCGATAGATGAGATCTAATATGTTTATTAGATTTATCTCTATTAAATGGTTGATTGATGATAAACTGTTTCTTTTATAAAAAGGGGTTCGTCACTTGCAGTCATTGGCTTAGCATGAACTAATTACTGTTGATATCCTTTTGCCAGTGACCAATATTTGTCTAAACAATGACATTCATCCTGAACGATAACCGATTTTTCTTACACAACCCCATGAGCTTTAACCGATTATTCTTATGAATATGCTGGAATTGACTATTTAGTCGATCTCCTTTAGTATCGGCTCTCAAAGCCGCACATTCGGGACTATCTGGTAACACCGGCATGTTTCGCCCTTAATTACTGATAAACTTTCTCTCCTTGTCAATTGCAGGGTCAAATTGACTGGCACGTTTCGGGAGGGGTGCGCAGGATCGACCATCCCTGCGCTGAAGCTTGGCGGATCTCTAGCTCTATCGAGCGGACCCTTCCGGCTTGCTCGTGTGCCCTCGGCATGGGACAAAATTCCGTGTCGACACTCCTTGACTTGTAAGGCCGTCCCCTTAAACTATAAAGGGGATACACTCTCTCTTTCTTTGGAGCCTGGAAAACACAGACGCACACACAGAGACATACGAGAAAACTCTCTACCTCTCCAGCACAACACTTAGCGCACGTTCAGGTCCCCATCGCTCTTCTCCACTCGGACCAGGGTTCGACCAGACCTCAAACACCCCCCTTCTTATTCCTCATTCATTTGTACCCCCACTGCAAACTTCGAGCACCTGGGCTCAAGAATATAGTCACCGACTAACCAAAAATTGGACGTAGGGCCTATTGCTCGAACTAGTATAAATCATGTCATTGTGTGCTAGGCCACATCCGATCTAACGCACGGCAAAACTACAAATATTTACTTGTTGGCCACATTTCACACCGACACAACCCCTCTCACCACGGCGCGCTCCCTCCCTCCCACCACGACGGCGAGCGCGGGCCATCTCCCAGCAATGCGCGTGGGGGCAGCGACGGCGGGGCCCGTCCCCCGGTGGCGCACGTGGGCCCCTCTCCCTCGGCGGATCCAGGAGAGGCAGATCTAGGAGCTCGTGGTGGCGATGGATCCAGGGGCAGCGACGCTCGCAGGCCCTTCCCGACGTCGGATCCAGCGAGCGGTAGCGCGGCCCCAGGAGCGCGGCGGCACGGTCGCGCAGGCTTGACACAGCGCCAGCGAGTAGCCTCATGGGACGCGGTGGCGTGGCCCCAGTGAGCGGCGACGGGGTCAGTGGCGGATCCAGCGAGGGCTTCGGCAGCAGCAGCTCCTCCTAGATCTTGGTAGCAGCAGCAGCGCAGGGTGCCGGCGTGCAGGGGCGGTGGCGTGAGGCCCAGATCCAAGCCTGGTTTGGGCTGCGGGCTTTTTCCCTTTTTTTCTTTTTTTTCTTTGAGTTACCGAGGCGGACATTTGAATGGTCTCGGGAAAGATCGATTTACCGAGACCTTTTGATCGAGGCGGTTGTGATGCCCGCCTCGGTTAACCCATTTCCTGCAAAAAAAAATTCTGTAGTAGTGAAATATACATGTACCACACTGTGTGCTTTAATGAATGTTCTTGTTTACCAAACAACAAATGAGCTCCATTTTATGTTCTGACAACCAATACTACACGGACGGATTTAAACCTCACGTAAAACGTAGCATATATAGGGGAATTCTCTACTGTTCGATCGAAAACAGTGTTCACGCAGCACAGAGCATATGTGTACTCAGTCCCATCACAAAATAGTTAAACCGGTGTACTCCCTCTATCCCTAAACATCTGTGGTTTTCGTTTTCCGATAAATAACTTTGACTAAATATATATTAAAAAATATTAATATTTATGGTGCACAATTAATATCATTGGAAAGATCTTTGAATCTAGTTTTTTTATAAATTTATTTAGAGATACAAATGTTACACGTATTTTCTACAAATCGAGTCAAACTTATGACACGCACACCAACGACGACAGTTATTTAGGAACGGAGGGAGTAGTTGTTAAGTACACTTAAACCTAGTACAACACTGAATAATCAGCTACAATTATTTGATGAATAGTTCACATAGTACTGAAACCAGTCATGGGTCACATTCACCGAGACAGAAGGTAGCAAGCACAAGAGCCTTATCCGTCGAGTGGCACATCCATGTGGCTTAGCTTCAAAGGAACAAATAACTTACAACAATATTGTTTACCTACCTTCAAATTTTGAAATACCTACCTTCAAAAGCATCTCAGTAACCAACGTGACAGCAGCCGCTACACATTAAACTTCTTAGACCACACGAATGATCGAATCTTAGTCCTCCATTACATGTGCAATGCTCTTTAGTTTCCATATATATGGTCCAGGGTAGTTTTTTTCTTTTTTCTTTTTGAAGGTTATTAGGTCCATGTGATAGTTATATTGCATGTAATTGTTCTGTCAACTTCTATCGGAACAAGGAAAAACATTTAGATGTCTCTTAGGGCCAGTCGTTTTGAATTAGAGTATTATTTAATAGATTTGCATATATAGTAAATGAGAAACATCTGAAGGTGATACAATCTTAATTTACCGTTCAAAATAAATGACAGCATGAACTCCAAACTCTTAGAAAACAGATATTTTGCGATCTGCAAACGTACATCAATGTAAAGAAGTATTATGTTGGAAATGCTACAGGAAGAAGCGCTCTAAGAAGTTGTATAAATGAAGGAAATGCACCGTCAAAATAAGTTGGTTTGACTCAGTTTAAGTGTTCTAGTATAAATAGGAGCTGGGGGTGGGGGGCGGGGGGAGCGTAGCTAGAAAAAAATATTAAAAAAATGCCATTTGGCTTCTAGTTTCGGTAGTGCAACCTCTCAAATCTGAACCCTCTCATCATGGCGTGCCCCCCAGGCCCCCACAGAGGCCTCCCATCCGAGCCCGTGCCACATTAGGGCACCATCACCGAGGCAAAGCTAAGAGAGAGAGAGATAGAGAGGAGAGAGAGGGATAGAGAGAGAAGCGTCGGAGACCGTGTCATGAGGGGGCGTTGCCACCGAGGTATGTTGTTGGGAGAGAGAGAGAGCGAGAGAGCGAGAGAGAGAGAGAGAGAGAGAGAGAGAGAGAGAGAGAGAGAGAGAGAGCAAAGAGATATGAGAAAGGGCACGTATTTGAGAGGGTGTGGACTTAACTGTTTTGAGGTGTTGGACTTGAGGCCGTATTAACTAGGTTCGGTTTTATATATCATATTTGAGAGGGTGTGGACATAACCGTTTTGAGGTGTTGGACTTGAGGTTGTATGAACTATATTTGATGTTATATATTTTCTGGTCGAGGGACCAGGTCACTGCTGGAGTAAAATCTAGCAATGATAGTAACACTGTTGGGTTACACTATCAATCGGCACTCCTACAGTGATGATTATTTATTATTATCGGTTGATTTTAAAATCCAACAGTGACAATATTTTTGCTTACCAATTGGCGGTGATATCCCTATCAGTGTTGGTTCTAAAACTTCAGCAGTGATGGTCCAACTGTGATTGCCTGTTTTGTAGTAGTGCATTCTCCATCATATCGTTTGTAAACATAGGAAGCGTTCTCACCTCCATTGGAGGCTGCATCTTTGGGGGTGTTTGGCAAAGCTTCTTACGGCTTAAAATCAGAAGCGAACAACCCCTGATATAGGGTTGAGAAGAGCCCTCACTGATTACCATAGCTTACAAGATGTAGCAACAAACCCTAGTTAATTCAGCCATGTACAACAAACTATATCACAATTTATTACAACAATGCTTATCTACAAAACTAACTACATGGCAGCCAAACTAACCATGAGCTTGTGCTTGTTTTACAAGGAACTCTAGCATTCTTAGTTCTCTTCTCATCCATCCTCTCTCAACTCTTCTCGCATCCATCTCAACTCCTAGCCAGCCGACCATGCCTACATAGCAATGGGGTGCTGCGTGATTCCTCCATTGTAGAATCTTCCCAACTCGCTGGCGATTCCCTCTGACACCGGACGACGCTCCACCGTTGCCCACCTCTTCGCTTCCCAGACGATAAACTCAAAGAGAAGAGGAAATGAGTTGAGATTCATGGAGAAGGAGGGGCCTGCTTGGAGCATGTTCACACGGGTTCAATGTCCACACGTGCAGGTCACATGCACCTAGTGTCCACGCTGGCGCTGTCACATAGGGCGAAAGGTGTCTCCGATGGGTTATGGACCTATAGTGCATTACTTAACAAGTTTAGAGAACCAAATTTTAACTTTAGGAGTTCCGAGTTCGTAGACCTAAGTAGGACATGGCCACAAATTTAAGGACAGCCAATCTATTTGTCATTTTAACTCTTAATACTTCTTCCGTCCCAGAAAGAATATAACTTTATGTTTTATGCAGGCCAGACTTTCTTAGGTATAATTAAGTTTATAGGGATAGTATTAACATTTATGTCTCTAGATAAATTTACTATAAAAATATATTTTATAATTAATTAATATAATGTTATTTACTTTATATCATAATTTGTAGGTATTTTTTCGTATAGATTTGGTCAAACTTTATATTGTTGGACTCCTATAAAAGTGAGGATTACATTTTTTGGGGATAAAGGGCATGATTTATTGACTTTGGGTAGAACTCTAGGGTGTTTAATATAATATTAGCATAACATTAAATATATATGCAGCCTCCCTTTCGTACGTGATACCATTTCGAAAATGTTAAGTCACAGGGACTGCCCAGCGCGCACTAAATACAATGACAAAACTGCAAAAGCACTTAAACCACCCAGTACTAATAATGCCCTCACCCTCGTTTAATTTGGAAGTTTTGTTGCACGTACTGCTGGGAGTCTATTTAATTATCATGTAGACGTGGGGTCAGAATGGACTAAAGTGTGTCCCGTTTCGTGGTCACTTGGGGTTAGAGAAATACTTGAAACTTTATTTGAAAGTTTAACTGCTCCTACTCCCAACAGAATTCCCTGTAGAAACGATGTTTGCTGGAAAAATGATATGCAACCCCACTAGTACAGAAACGATTTCTAAAGTTGTCTTATCTTATTTTCTCTTCGCCATGGTTTGTCAAAAACTATCCTTAAAAATGGTTTTACAGCAACTCCGTTAGATTCAGAAAACCAATCCCCTTTTCCTAAAAACTCTACTATAGAGGAATTAGGTGAAAAAAAAACTGCTCCAATAGATCTTCTTTCTCAATCTCTCTATATTTTTTCTCAATCCCTCAAATAGAGGGGAGCAAGCAACATTTTTTCTCAATACCCTTTCCTCCTCCTTCTGTCATTCACATCTCGGGCGCCATCAGACCAGGCCGTCGTCGAGCAGCCTCCACCGTGCTGCACCCCGCTACCACCATGTCGTTGCTCCAGGCAGCGAGCCCAACCGCACCGCCACACCGCGCCGTTGCTCCAGGCCGCCGCGCCATTACTCCGATCTAGTGAGCTTTGTGCCTCGTTGGTCGCTGCGCCCCACGTGACATCACCATGGTTCCAAGCTGCCGAGCCCCACATGTCGTCACCGTGGTTCCAAGCTAGCTGCCGCGCCCCACCACTACACCACAACACTGCAACACCGTCAGACATCTGACGCTAAAAATTTTGTTTATCGATGGATGATCTGACGCTATATCTCACAGATGATATGTCTCGGAATCCTCATTTAGTGATTTACTATCTGACGCTATAGATAATCATGTATAGCGTCAATCTGTCTGTCCCTAAAAAGATATACAACGTCAATCTATCTGACGCTAAAAAGAAGTGGCCCCCACCCAGCTCGCCCATCGGGCTTACATTGAGCTCGCGCGCCTGCTTGCTTTGAGTTCGCGCACAAAATTTTAGCGTGGGCCCACAAATACAGTGACAATTGACAAACCCTAGATGCTTCTCACCCCCACTCCAATCCCAAATCCAGCCACCGCTACCCTCTCCCTGCCCCCGCTCCCTCTCACTGCCTCTCGCCGATCCGCCGCGCCGCCCCGGATCTGCCGCCTCCCTCCTCCCGCCGGCGGTCGGCCCCTCCCCTCCTCTCCTCCCGCCGGCGGCCGATCCTGGCCCCTCCCCTCCTTGCCCCGCGCTGCCCTGGATCTGCCCTGGATCCGCCGCCTCTCTCCTCTCGCCGGCGCCACCCCGGATCCGCTGCCTCCCTCCTTCGCGTGGCAGATGGCGCATCGGCCTCCTCCGCGTGCAGCCCCAGGATGGCAGCCAGGCGGTATGACACAGATCCGGCAGGCGAGCGGTGGTGGTGGCGGCAAGTAGGTACTCAATCAATGTTCCCTCTGCTTCGCTTCATGGCTTACTGCGCTCCTAAATCGAACCCCAGATCCTCATTCCTAGCGTGATTGTGGCAACCTGCTGGAGCGAGCACCGCCTGTTTGCACTCTCGTCCGCAGCCGCATCCTTCCCACTCGCTGCATTCGTTCTATTGCCCGCTCACGGCGTCCGTCGGCAACCTATGTTGCCCATCCGTCGCGTCCGCCAACAAGGTCGTTGTATCCAGTTCAATGTTCGGCAAGGTACACACACGATCACTGCTAATCTTGCAGATGACTTGCATTGGATATAGTGGTTTTGTTACTGAATTGGTTGTGTATGTGAAATCCGGTAGATTCATTAATGATTTGGTTGTGTATGTGAAAGGACAGCCATTTGGTTCTTCGTGGAGTAGTATTCAGGGCCGACGTTTGTGCGAACCAATTGGCAATTGCCCTTTTAATTATAGAGGTCATGGAGCTATTAGGAGTTGATTGGACCTAAGCAGCTTGAGTCAACACGTAGAGCTGATGTCCTTCTCTATATATGCCACTATGCGCCCAATGTTTAGTTTTTTAGATTGTTACTGTCTAACCATAGACTGCTTAGAAGAACTATGAGTGACCTCACCTGCTTATATTCGGTAATGAGCAGGAAACAGTTGGTCACCTATTTTTTGATTGATGTGTGGGCGTGTGGCATCTTGTGTTTAGTTTCTAAAATGATGGAAATTGATTTTACTCAGCACTTTTAATATGTGGTGCGTTTATGGATTAGTAATGAGAAATATGCTACAACAGTGCTTATAGAACTATCAAAATCCTGTGCGTTTTCAGGGAAAGAAGGCTTATCACTGGCAGGTAATGAAGATGGACTGCTCACATATTCTCATCCAGGAGCTTGGTAAGTGGGAAAAATTGCAATTTCTATCTTATGTTTGGCTTCATAGAGGGTTATATGCAGAGAAGAGGTAGCTTTACATCTAGAATTTGCAGTACATGTGCCTGTAGGGGCTGAGATAGTAAGAGCCTCTTTTCAGTGCTTTGTAATTTTGCTTATCTGTACCCACTATTTAACTATGAGTTGCTAATTTTGTCTCTCACTATAACAGAAGTATAACAAGGCCATACTGCTAGCTCAAAGGTAAATATCTCTTTCCAATGTTTTATCTCCCTTTGAATCTTACCGTACTCAGTAGACTGAATCTCAATTCACCTTTTTTACATACTGGGCCAAATTACTTGGAAGCTTTCATGATGAAACAGCCAAAGCATGGTGATTGGTAATGGCCTTCTCAGTTTGCTTTGGTACTTCTCAAATACATGTTTAGCTTGCATATGCCACATTCTTATGTAAATTTGTTTATTTGCTTGGAATTTACGTTTTGAAATTCCATTGATTGAGACTTTGTCAGCACATACTTATTCTTTAATCAATGGTTGTCACTTTAATTGGGCCAATGCTAGCTTACAACAGCAATAGGTGTATACCCTGTATTCAGTAGAGTATATATATCATAGTGTTATAAGATTTGCTTTTTTTTGCAATGTTTTAGTGACTGATACCATTTTTGTCCTGCTGCTTGTATTTCTAATTTTATGATTAGTGATTACATGCTCGCTGCAATTATACCCTGGATCATTAGCATTCATTATGTTGGCAAAATTAGCTACCCAGCCTATAACTCTGTACAACATGTATATCATTTCAGTGGCCTTGTTACCATTGATTTTGGACTAGCTTGCAGAAAAGCTATTTTTCTAGGCAGCTTGTAAGATATTTCTTTTCAAGTTTGGATAAGATTAAATTTTCTCTTGAGTTGTGAAGCAGGTGCACAGATAGGGTAAAGACCCGCTGTCACCGTCAAACGTCAAACGACTCCTCTGCCCAGCCGCCGTCGAGTGGTTTAGGAGTATATAAATTGATGTTAACTGCACGTTAATCAGATATTCTATGAGTCTTTTTGTTTTGGACCTCGGGGATAGGCACACGCGGCGACCTCGGGGATAGGCGCCGCTGTGCTGCACGTTAATCAGAGATTATATAAATTGATGTTAATCGAGTGGTACCAGTATTGTTTCCTGAGGAGCGTGCAAGAAGTGCAAGTAGCTGTTTGCTGGTTCTGTAGGGGTTATGGGTGTAATTTTTTTTATTTCAAGCTGTTATGTGGTATTGCTTCGTCTCAGTTTCTCAATGCCAGATCCAGAGAATGGGAAAACCGTGGGCTCTGTTACCATTGTCCCTTTTCACAGAACTTTCAAGACTGTTCTGCATTTTTTTTTTGTCTTTTATCACACTGGCATATGCATTTGCAGTCCCTCAGTTATCATGATTTGTTATTCTTCTGCAGATTTTTGCTCCATCTTAGGAGCTGAGCAAGCAAGGTTGTATCCTGGAGGCTGCTATTGAAGCAAGTGCTACTGCAATTATCAATCTCAAGGATAGCCTAAATGAATGGAATAGTAAAGTGGAAGATGGTGACTGTGGAACCACAGTGAGTTAAATTGTGTTTACCAATTCAATTCAATGCTTATTTGACTACTGCTATTTTAGGATTGAGAAATTCACTGCTGTTCTTTTCAGATGTGTAGAGGTGCAACAGCTATTCTTGAAGATATGAAAAAGCGGTAAGTTAAAAGCACTACAAATCATTGGCAAGAAGTTTTTTATTCTTGAAATGTAGATTAGAAATATGATAATTGTGCTGCTGACATGTGATAAAAAGACGATATATGAACTCCCACCTGGTTTTACTAGCTTTAGTATATAACGCTGGTTCCTGTCCAGTGAAAATCATATACATGATGCTGATGATTCTCATTAGTTCTATCACCGTATCACACTTCATTTCTAGCCAGTGTCTTTTTTGTATCATTTTCCTGATATTATAATCGGGTTAGCTAATTTTATGATATAATTTGTTTTTTTTCATGTAAAATATGACCAAAATTTAGTGCATTTTTCTCTATTCCAGTTACCCTATGGGATGATGCAGCTGGAACAATAAATGAAATTGGGGCAACAATCCGAAGGGTGATGGGTGGAACAAGTGGAATCTTGTATGATAATTTGTGCTTTCCGAAGGATATTCTTATTGTCTCTAAAGGAAATAGATGAGATGGTGAGCTTATCTATGTGAGCAGTTCTAAAGTTTTGGTCAAATTTGTGAAGATGCATGTATGTTTGTTGAAGTTGAATCTTAGTTGTGTAGTGACATTTGTATTATTGTGGACAATTATTGATGGATTAATTTTTATTTTTTTAACCATTTAAAATTGTCTTGTTGGACTGTCTGTCGCTAAAACCATATGTACCATCGCACAGTCCGTCGCTAAAAAGTAGCAATGGACTATCTGTCGCTATAAATATTCAGGGCAGTAGACTGTCTGTCGCTAAAAGTATTGTCTGACGCTAAAGATTTTTAGCGACAGGACTTACAGCATTCTGCATAAGTCTATCGCTATAACTTTTTAACGTCAGATCGTCTGTCGCTGTAGCCGCTTTTAGCATCAAATCGTCCATCGCACAACGTATTTCATCGAGAGAAGGAAGAAAAAACAGGTACAAAGTAGGCAGCCCTCTGGTAATGATGATTACCGAGAAGTCGTGCGGGGAAGGATTCACAAACCTGCTATTACACAAGCCGCAGCACGACAAAACAGAAAGCTACAAAGCAATACTCGTAGGAGAAGAAGCGACTGCAAATGCCTGTAACCTGTGACTGCCCACTCTCTGTCTTCTTCGTTGATGAGTTGTAAGTTGTAACAGAACAATAGGAGCCGACGCTGTCCCCTGGAACTCACAGAGAACGCAAGTAACAGTTGCCTGCAGCCCGTGGCGCCTTCTCCTTTCATTAATCAAGCCATTACAAACAGCGGCGGATCCAGGAAATATTTTAGGGGGACTGAACAACACTGCTGCTCGATCTTAAGTCTCAGCCCCCCTATACTATAGAACTTTGCCTAAAAATTCATAGGGGCTCTACAGTAATTTGCACTGATTCGGTTTGGGTAGGGGGGGCTTGAGTCCCCCCGCCCCACCGCTGGATCCGCCCCTGATTACAAACGACGGAGAGCTTAGTCTCCTGCAAGCAGATGAGGGACAAACATTCGTCTACAACCAACTGACGCACGACGTTACGACGCGCCCGGCCATTTTTTGTGTTGACATAAGCAACAAGCATGCGACAGTACGTAGAAGCAACCACCATTGGTCTACCGAGCATCAACCTCGACGTCCTGAACTTCCGAGACAAAGTCATCGAAGGAAGTCATCATCCTGGAAGGCCTTGAAGGCCTCGTGTTTGCTTGCCGACAGCAAAGACAGACTCGAATTTCTTGAAAGCTTCAGAGTCAACAGAACGAACTGAGGTTGCGTTGGCTGCCATAGGCTTTGCGGCCAGCCGACCACTCCTTCTCAGCGACACATCGCCTCACTCGATCTTTGCCACTCTATAAACTTTGAAGGTGATCATCGCAGGTCCCTAAACTTGGTCGACGGTATCATCTTGGTCCAAATGTGGTCTAACCCACTCTATAAGCTGGCGTAGCACATTGATGGTACGTTAGACGTGGATCCAATATGTGTCAATTAATCAATCATTATTTATATAATATTTATCATCAAATTATAAATTATATAAAATAAGTTACATCAGCAAAAAAAATTAAAGTATTAAAATAATTTACAACAACAAATATATTAGGTTTAAACTAAAATAGAAAATACTAAAATTAATTTAATATTTATGTATCATTAATATTATTAAAATAATATTAAAAGTTACATATAGTATTAAAAGTTCTAATACTACGATACTACTATTAAAAGTATTATAGTATTATAGTATAATATTATAATACTATTAATAATGGCAACATATATATCAGGTGCAAATCAACCAACTTGTGCAAATTTGGAAACTATCAATCAGGACCACTAGATGTTGATCCAATGGATGGGGTGAGGGGGCTTAAGTGCAAAAAAAAGGCCGGCGGGTGGGGGGCTTAAGCGCAAAAAAATCCCACCTCTCACCCCATCTATTGAATCAGCATTTAGTAGTCCTAATTGGTAGTTTTCAAGTTTGTACAGGTTGATTGATTTGCACCTGATACGTTGCCATTAATAATACTATTATTAAAAGTTCTAATACTATAATACTACTATTAAAAGTAGTATAGTATTATAGTATTAAAACTTTTAATAATAGTATTATATAGTATTTACTATACTACTTTTAATAGTAGTATGATAGTATTAGAACTTTAATAATTGTATTATAGTATTAAAAGTTTTAATAATAATATTATAGTATTATAGTATTAATAATAGAGAAAAGTTATTTCTATAATATTACTATTAAAACTTTAAAAATAGTTCTAAAATTAGAAGTAATTTTTAATAGAGAAAACTTTTAATGCTAAGTTTAAGGCCCCACAGATATTACTTTAAAAGTTCACGAACCTTGATGCTCGAGCCAAGTTGAGTGACGGTCGGTGAATTTTGCTCAGTTGCTATCATCATCATCATCACGAGTTCACGACCACCCCAGCCATCGTCATCCGGCGAGCTGAGCGGGGTAGTCCAATCCTGGAACTCGACAATGCGCAGACGAACTAGATACGTCAGCGCCGGCAACTCCGGGATGCCGATTATCTTTTCATCCGGAATCAGCCTCGGATGCACGCACCAGCAAGCGACGAACAGCTCACGATCATCCTCATCAACGGCCTCTGGCGGAGCGATCTCAACCTGTGCGCACGACGAGCCGAGGACGGTCTGCGTGACGCTGGCCGATCGGGCATGAGAGGGAATTCCCATCATCCCAACAAGAACTCGAAATCTGAAAGAGCGCGCGGACGCCATGGAGGTCCTCCGCCACCGTTTCCAAATGAGGGAAAAAGGCGCACCCGGCACAGGCGTGCCCAACATGAGCTCCATCTCCTCCCGACACTGAAATCACACGATGAAGTCCTCAGGTGTGTGGCAGCGAACAGAGACGCGGTCCGCCGGTACCCCGAACGCCTGGAACAGGTGTTGGCCGACCATCTCAGGCGACACAGGCGGACGAGTGCCCCCCCACGACTGCGACTAAGGCCAAGGAGAGGGCCTGCTCGGCCGCGTGGAGCTCGGCAGAGCGAGGGACGACGACAAGCTCGGTGAAGCGGCGAGGCGCGGCCGCCGGAGCTGCAAGCTGCGGAGCGGCTTCAAACACAGCACGCGCGGCACCCTGGCCCGGGGAAGGCGGAACCTGCGGAACAGCATTGCTCGCCGGGGCAGTGCGGCGCGGCACCCTGGCCCGGGGAGGGCGGCGCACAACACCGTGGCACCGAGGGGGAACGACCGGTGGAGACAGAGCGACCGGACGTAGTGTCGTAGTCGGGAGCCGGTTGCTGTCGAGGCGAGGTTCTCCGCCGAGGGGTTGCACGCCGGCCACCAAACGCACGCGACGGGGAGCGACCACGCTTCGCGTCCCGCTGCAGCCGATGCGGCGCCATGGGACAATGCCGCGCCTGGTGGCCCTCGCACTTGTAGTGAAAGCATCTGGCCGGCACTGTGCAGTTCGCCTTGACATGATCATTGGCGAGATAGTTGAAGCAGAGCCCCACTGACAGTCTTGCTTGTAATCCTGTGTTCCCGCTCATTCAAATTCAGGTAGAGTAGTGTTGAGCACGGCTTGGACGATCATATCCTCCCGTGCGCGTCGTTGTATTCGTGGCCACGACGAGGCGCTTCGTTCGCGTCGTGGCGAGTGCTGCCCGCGGTCTGCGGCATGGCCTGGTGTGTGGGATGGCGCACAACGCAGAGGTCGTGGCGCGCATAGCGAGCATGCAGGAGAGCGAGAGAATAGCTCCGCCACTCCCTGGTAGTTTCCTCTCTTAGCTTTTGTAGCTTGTGTATAAGTAGGATCTAAAATATTCAGAAAAGCTGATGCAATCTTGCTACGGCACCAAAAATCTGCTTGTGTCCATTTTGCTCTTGTTCTTGTCTGTGAGTTCGAGAGCTCGCCGGGAAGAATTCCGGCTGACATTTGGCCTCAGAGCTGACCGATCCAGGGATCATGCCGCGGTACTCCGTCCCACCCAGCGGGCGCTCGTGGACGCCACCGCGCCGAGGCCGCCACCGTCCGCTGTCGCCGTCACCAGGGCCGCGCCGAGGTCGCCGCGAGCCCGAAGTCATCATCCACCGCGCCGAGCGGGATTCCAATGGGAATTCCTCGCTCAAATTCCCCATGCTCACACGCACCAACTATCAAGAGTGGGCGATGTTGATGCAGGCGAATTTTGAGGCAGCGGGGTGGTGGTACGCCGTCGAGCCGGAGGAGGGGGACGTGATCGACTACCGCGACGACCGTCTGGCGCTCGCCGCAATCCTGCGGTCAGTGCCGGCGGAGATGCTGGGCACATTGCGCGGCAAGGGATCGGCGGCCGCCACCTGGCAGGCCGTCAAGACGATCCGCGTCGGCGTGCGGCACGTGCGAGAGGCGAGCGCGCAGCAGCTGCGGCGCCAGTTCGGCGCCATGGCTTGGAAGGATGGGGAGAGCGCGGAGGATTTCGCGAACCGCATCACCGGCCTCGCCAACAACCTTCGTGTCCTCGGCGACGACATGAAGGACGTTGAGATCGTCCGCAAGATGCTGCAGGTCGTCCCAGAGCATCTTGCTCAGGTGGCGATCTCCATCGAGACGTTGCTCGATCTCAACGACCTCTCCGTCGAGGAGGTAACGGGGAGGCTCCGCGCCGTCGAACAGCGGCGCCAGGCATCACCCGTCACCGACAACCAGGGGCGTCTGCTCCTCTGTGAGGAGGAGTGGATGGCCCGGCTCAAGCTCCGCGACTCCGGAGAGAAGGGGAGCGGGAGCGGCACCACCGGCAGCAGCGGCAGCACCACCGGCGCCAGCGGCAAGAAGCGCGGCGGCCGTGGTCGTGGCCGCGGGCGCGGCAAGAGCGACGCCTCCACATTCCGAGATGGGGCAAAAGCCCAAGCGGGAGGTGGCAGAGGCCTCAACCGGGACCAGTGCGCGCGCTGCGGTAAGTCTGGCCATTGGGCCAAAGATTGCAGGAGCAGGCCCAAAGGAGAAGCCAACGTGGCGCAGGCTGAGGAGGAGGATGAAGCCTCTCTGTTGATGGCTCACGCATCAGTCTTCCCCAACGCGCCGCCACCGCCCACCGGCGGGGCCCGAGCCGCTTCTCCCCCACCGCTGCGCATCGTCGAAGCAAAGGTCTTCGCACAACTCGATGGCTCCGTCAAGCGCGACGACGGCGTGTGGTGTCTGGACAGCGGGGCCACGAACCACATGTCTGGCTGCAGGGAGGCGTTCGTCGACATCGACACCTCTGTCCGCGGCACCGTCAAGTTTGGCGACGGGTCAGAGGTGGCGATCGTGGGGTCTGGCACCGTCCTCTTCGAAGGCAAGACCGGTGAGCATCTCCCGCTCACGGGGGTGTACTTCATCCCCAGGCTGACGACCAACATCATCAGCTACGGCCAACTCGAGGAAGGTGGGTGTGAGATCCACTCCAAGGATGGTCTTCTCCGAGTTCGCGACGCCAAGGGACGGCTGATCATCCGCATCCGTCGTTCCTCCAACCGCCTCTACGTCCTGCGCGTCAAGATCGCCCGGGCGCTCTGCCTGGCCGCGCGCCAAACTGAGGATGCGTGGCTATGGCATGAGCGGTTTGGGCACCTGCACTTCGACGCCCTGCGCAAGCTCCAGCAGCGGGGCATGGTGCGCGGGCTACCCGACGTGGACCATGTCCACCAACTCTGCTCCGACTACGTCGTCACCAAGCTCAAGAGGAGTCCGTTCCCGACGCAGGCAAAGCGGCGGGCAGAAGGCCTGCTGGATCTGGTTCATGGGGACCTGTGCGGCCCTATTACGCCGGTGACCCCCGGTGGTAAGAAGTACTTCCTCCTCTTAGTGGATGATCGGAGCAGGTACATGTGGGTGGCGATGCTTGCCGCCAAGAGCGACGCCCTCGCCGCGGTCAAGAAGTTCCAGGCGCGCGTCGAGGTGGAGACTGGGCGGCGTCTCCGCGTTCTGCGGACCGACAACGGTGGAGAGTTCACCTCTGTCGAGTTCGAGACCTACTGCGCCGAGCACGGTGTTGATCGACAGCACACTGCGCCGTACACGCCTCAACAGAACGGCGTGGTCGAGCGGCGAAATCAGTCCGTCGTCACCATGGCGCGGAGCCTGCTGAAAGGAAGAAACATGCCAGCCACGTTCTGGGGAGAGGCGGTGGCCACCGCCGTTTACCTCCTGAACCGCGCGCCCACCAAGGCCGTCGATGGCATGACGCCGTTTGAAGCCTGGCATGGACATCGGCCAGGTGTCCAACATCTGCGGACGTTCGGCTGCGTCGCGTACATCAAGGTGACGACCCCGCATCTCAGCAAGCTCGGCGATCGGGGAACTCCGGTAGTCTTCATTGGCTATGAACCCGGCGCCAAGGCGTGGCGCTTCTACGACCCCGCAGCACGCCGTGCGGTCGTGTCCAGGGACGCGGTGTTCAATGAACCCGTGCCTTGGAGCTGGCAGGACGAGGACATCGGCAGCGGCTCAGACCTCGTCATCGAGTACCTCCCCATGGAGCTTGGGGCTGATCACTTCACGACAACGTGGCGCCTAGTACCGCGGCGCAGTCCCCTTCACCAGGCTCGGCCACTACCTCAGGTGTGGGAGCACCAACGACTGCAACACCTGTGCAGCCGCCCAATGTACAGGTGCCCGAAACACCTGCGCCGGCGTCACCGCTTCCACAGCCTGAGTTTGTCTCGCCGCATCCGGGTGCGGAAGAGTACCTGGACGCCGACGCCGACGACATTGAGCCACGCTACCGCACCATCGACAACATCATTGGAGCAGCGACACCGCCGGGGTACGCCGCTCGTCAGGTTGCTGCTGAGCTCCACTTGCAGATCGAGGAGGAGCCGGCCTCTTTCGCCGAGGCTGAACGGCACCAGTCTTGGCGGCGCGCCATGATGGAGGAGATGGATGCCATTGAGAGCAACCAGACATGGCGTCTGGTGACGCTTCCGCCAGGTCATCGACCTATTGGCTTGAAATGGGTGTACAAGGTGAAGAAGGATGCCGCCGGTGAGGTCATCAAGCACAAAGCTCGGCTCGTCGCAAAGGGCTACGTCCAACAACCCGGCATCGACTTCGACGAAGTGTTCGCGCCGGTGGCCCGCATCGAGTCCGTGCGGCTGCTGCTTGCACTCGCTGCCCAGGAGGGGTGGCCGGTGCATCACATGGACGTTAAGTCCGCGTTCCTGAACGGGGAGCTGGTCGAGGAGGTCTACGTCAAGCAACCTCCCGGCTTCGCCGTCGCCGGGCACGAGAACAAGGTGTTGCGCCTGAACAAGGCGCTCTACGGACTTCGTCAAGCACCGCGCGCGTGGAACGCGAAGCTCGACGAGACGCTAGTGGCACTCGGCTTCAACCACAGCACGTCGGAGCACGCCGTCTACGCACGCGGGAAGGGCGCGTCACGGTTGCTGGTGGGGGTCTACGTCGACGACCTCATCATCACCGGGAACGACGACGCCGAGATCGCCCGCTTCAAGCAACAGATGTCCAGCAGGTTTAAGATGAGTGATCTTGGCTTGTTGTGCTTTTATCTGGGCATTGAGGTGCAGCAGGGACGCGATGGGATCAAGCTGCAGCAGTCTGCGTACGCGCGCAAGATTCTGGAGCGCGCCGGCATGGGTAGCTGTAACCCGTGCTACACTCCAATGGAGCATCGCCTGAAGCTCTCGAAGTCCAGCACTGCAGAGCCGGTGAACGCCACTGAGTACCGGGGCCTAGTCGGCTGCCTCCGGTACCTGGTGCACACCCGCCCAGACATCACCTTCGCGGTCGGCTACGTAAGTCGTTTCATGGAGCACCCCACCGTCGAGCATCTCAACGCGGTGAAGCGCATCCTGCGCTACATCGCGGGAATGATCGACTATGGCTGCCATTACAAGCCCGGAAGCAAGAACCTGAAGCTACTGGGGTACAGCGACGCCGACATGGGCGGCGACGTTGATACAAGGAAGAGCACCACTGGAGTGCTGTTCTTCTACGGCTCTTGTCCGGTGACTTGGCAGTCACAAAAGCAGAAGGTCGTCGCGTTATCATCCTGCGAAGCTGAGTACATTGCAGGGACAACGGCGGCCTGTCAAGGTGTTTGGCTGGCGCAGCTGCTTGCCGAGCTGAAGAGCGAGCAGCGCACCGTCTTTCTCCTCAAGATGGACAGCCAATCGGCTTCCTGTCTTCCACGATCGGAGTAAACATATAGATGTCAGATTTCATTTCATCCGCGAGTGTGTTGGGGATGGGAAGCTGGACATTGAGCACGTCCGCACTGAAGAGCAGATCGCTGACATCCTGACGAAACCTCTGGCGCGAGACCGTTTCTGCAAATTGCGCGAGAAGATGGGCGTCGTCAAGATCAGCAAGGACATCAGGATTAGGGGGTGAAATGACAGTCTTGCTTGTAATCCTGTGTTCCCGCTCATTCAAATTCAGGTAGAGTAGTGTTGAGCACGGCTTGGACGATCATATCCTCCCGTGCGCGTCGTTGTATTCGTGGCCACGACGAGGCGCTTCGTTCGCGTCGTGGCGAGTGCTGCCCGCGGTCTGCGGCATGGCCTGGTGTGTGGGATGGCGCACAACGCAGAGGTCGTGGCGCGCATAGCGAGCATGCAGGAGAGCGAGAGAATAGCTCCGCCACTCCCTGGTAGTTTCCTCTCTTAGCTTTTGTAGCTTGTGTATAAGTAGGATCTAAAATATTCAGAAAAGCTGATGCAATCTTGCTACGGCACCAAAAATCTGCTTGTGTCCATTTTGCTCTTGTTCTTGTCTGTGAGTTCGAGAGCTCGCCGGGAAGAATTCCGGCTGACACCCACAAGGTTGGACGGCATCGGGCGAGGAACCCTGGCCAGCTCACGGCGGCGCCAACGACGCCGGCTCTACACCTGATGGAAGCCGTTTGCATCCGGCGGAGCCAACAGCCTCGCTGGATGGACCACGACGGAGGCAATGCGCCGCGCCGGCTGATTCAGAGGCGCCGCGGCGTGCGCACGCCTTGCGGCCTCCATGAAGCCTGCCGGCGCGCCGCGCGACAACGACGATGGCGGCGCTTCTTCTCATAGTCGACGACGCTCTTTCCCTTCGCATCCGCCCTCGGAGAAGGAGGCTCAGAGGCCTCCGACGAGGCCTCCGAATCACTGAAGGAGAGGCAGCCCCCAGGACTCCGGCCAGAACGAGGCGGCGACCGGGAGCCGAAGAAAGGCTTCGCGTTCGAGTTGATGCCTTGCGACATGGAGGGACGGCCCGAAACAGCAACGGACTGGGAGCCGAGGAACGACTCCGCATTCGGATTCAGACCAGGTGACGCCAAAAGGCGTGCAAGACGCACGGCAAACTCCTCCTGTGCAGCAGCGGCGAGCGGCGGAAAGCTGCGACGGCGAGGCGGACCTGGAGCGACGGGAGGGCGAACCAGGCTCCATATATGGCGAGCGGAGGTTAGTGGAGACGGTTAGGCGGTAGCGGAGGAGGCGGGAGGCCGGCACCGGAGCGGCACCAGCGAGCTGGGCTGGTGGACGCCGGGGCCGGACACCGGCGGACTAGGCGGAGCGCTTAGCAGCTGAACTCACCTGACGCTGTGGCCTGACCTGAACTAGCAGCTTTGCAAATTGCCGACTATTTTTAGGAGCATGAAGCAACGGGACCTAAATTAAATTTCTAGAGGTGGTTGGTAATTTGATCTGTCTCCAAAAATAGATGCAAAACAAATAATCATAATATGTTCAAATGAAGTTGGATGAAGACGAATTTTACATGCATCAAAGTTGTACAACTCGAAGAGATCTACGTTGCTTTGTAGTTTATGACCTTTTTATTCGAAATAGTTTAGACATGGTCCCAAGTATTTGTCGTTTTGAATTCTTAGATTAATTCAAATTTTTGATTTTTTTTCAGAACGACCTTGGATGGACACCGGCCTTATATCAAAGTTATAGTGCTTAACGACATATGAAGCTTTGTAGTTCAAGCTAGTTTCATTTGAAATCGTACCGTTTAGACACTGAAATTTTCAACACAAGATACGTAACAAATAATATGAAAGGATATCATGCTACAGTGTCCCGTGTTAGTGTATGATACAGTGGTAGGGTGCTCTCGTGAAGTAAGAGCCCATTAGTGAATACTATTTAATTTGCTTTACTTGAAGTTTCATTTTGTTATAAAAGTTCATAGTCACAAGTTGATTTGTGTGAAGATGAGATGTCGCCAAATCCGCTGTGGCGAGGAGGGTGTCTGCGCCGGCGCATGATAGTATTTATTTACATAAACCAAATTAATACAACAGTCCGGGGAATAACTAGAACAGAGTAATTCAAATTAGAAGAAAGGACCAACATATAAAGTTACTAAACGGAGCGAGCGCACGCAGAGACAGAACCGCCCGCACGGCTGCACCTGCATGCCTATTCTTCTTCTACCACCCGCCCCGCCCCCACCTTCTTCTCCCTCCCCGGTGCCTCCTCCCCTGCCACCGGCTGCACGAGGGTTCTGACTCCAGATCCGGTGACGACGCCTCCGCCTCCCCCACCTCCCACAGCCATGGCACGCTAGGTTCGCCATAGCCGTGGCTGGGGAGCTCCGACGAAGCCCTAGCGTGCCCGCGGCGACCGCCTTCTTCTCCTCCCGCGAGCTCCGCTGTAGTCCGGCCATGGCGCCCCCGCCCTGACCTGGCCCGGCCGCCGCCGCCGCCGCCAGCTCCCCTAAAACCGTCTGCCGGCCATCCCCACCGCCTGGCCGGCCTTCCTCCCCCCGGTCGGGCCCCTTCTATACCCACCGGAGTTGGAGAAGAAGGGGCGGTGCGGCGCTTCTTGTCCTGTGAGATGGTGCAGCACGCGCGGGCGCTGGCGAGGGAGAAGAGAGCGTCTGAGCGGCAGCCGGGAGCGAATCGAACGGCCGTTTGGGATAATCGGATGGCCATCGAGGTGTGCGGGCTGAAGCTTCATCGCCTGCGCGTTCGAAAACAAGCATTTCCCAAAGTTAAAATATATCCTACACAGGAAACGAATCACCGAGAAGAAAATTACGGTTTCCAGTAGCAGGAAGAAGGTAAAGGTTCTACTAGGCTTACTCCACGTGTTCTGCCAGAAGTTATCCTATGATATATTTTAGATTTTGCAACAAGTGCATCAAAACAATAGAATCGGAAATGCTGTTTTCATGCAGATTATTTATATAAGCAATAATAAGGCACCAATAAATCTGATTATAAATAAATGGCGCTACATAAATAAATCTCTCCTTCTGTTTTGGAACTCTTATGTTCTCGATCTCACTCTCACTCTCACTCTCACTCTGACAGTAAAAAAGACGGCATCTATCGATATAATAGTAATAGTAATAATTCCTTGACGCACACAAAGAATAGCCAACGAATAATCTACGCATGTATGATATGATACACAGCATATTCTTGTCCTGCGTCGCTTCTCGTTCTTGCTTTTGGCCTTGCAGATGAGGAAGGTTCAGCTTCAGCGTGTGCGTGTCCTGCTGCTGGATCGCCGGTGACGAAGTTGCTGCTGTTGCTCTTCCTCCTCCATTGGATGCCAGTCAGTGGCCTAAGAGCGAGGAGCAGAGACGCCCAAGCAGCCGTGGAAAGTGACCTGTTAATTAATTATATATATAAAGAAATCATCAAAGCTCGCCCAATAAAACTTCAAATAGGAGTATATATATATAATATGCTAATAATCCGGTTAGACTCTGCTTTTCAGTTGTCAACAGCCTGTATACATTTGGTTCAATTCTAAACACACAATTCAACTCATGGTGTGGGAAGTGGGAACAGAGAGTCCATGCGTATATAAAAACTCTAGGGAAAAATGTTCGAAGGATAAAGCGAGCAGCAGAGAGGTAGAGATGCCCAGGCAGCCATGGAGAACACAAGAGCGATATATAGATGTCAAAGAATCGTCGAAATCCAATAAGATTTCAAAAATACATATATCTGCTGCTTCGGTCAAAATTAGCACATAGTAAGCGCTGAGATTTGAAATGACAGGGCAAACATGTATATATGGCGGCGTGTCCACCAAACAAAAAATGGACAGGGCCGGCATGCAAACACAAGATTTATGAATGCACCATACGGGAAAGACTGGTGCGTACCTTTATGATGAAAATCTAGATCCGTAGTTTCCATGAGGCCGCTGTCCAATCGCTGCTGCAGAGCTGAAGGGAGCGATTTTATACCTGGGCACCCCCTAATTGTAAGCCAACGAAGAGATAAGTATTCTTGTGCTTCTGGCCCACTGGGCAAGGATGCCAGGCTTTTGCATCTGCCCAGATCGAGGTATTCCAGTGCTGAGAGATCTATGATGCATAATGATTCTAGTGACCGCAACTCTGGGCAGTCCATAATTACTACGCTTTTGAGTGCATCCAGCTGGCCTGATATGAACCGTAGTTTGGAGCAAAGTTGAATATCTATTTCCCTCAGGGACGAGGGAAGATTGGCAACCTCTAACAACCCGTCACAGATGTCTATTGTTAGAGATTCTAGAGATGATGGAAGGAGCTTATCCGGGTCCGCCGATGGTGACAGCTTCTCCTCAACAGGTGTGGATGCTGCCACGTCATGGGTACTACTAGCCTCTTGATTCAACTGTTGCCTGCCGTATAGGGACTCAAGCTTACAACATTTATAAACTTCCATCGTCTTGAGAGCAGGGGAGTTGAAGACCTCTACCAGACTTCCACACCACCATATCTCTAGAGACTCCAGATGGGGCAAAAGTTGGCTCCTTCCTGATGTTTCCTGGTCAGGAGCATTTGCCGCCGCGTATCCAATTAGATTATTGCAGTTCCAAATCTGTAGCCTCCGCAAGGAAATCAAGCTTTGGAATACTTTCTCCGGCCAGTACACAAGCTCATCACAGCTCTGAATTCTCAGATTCTGCAGCTGCCCAAAGCAAACCCACAGTGCTAGTGCACGTGGTTGGAAGAACAAACTGCAGCTGAATAGTTTCATATCTACCACAGACGACGGATGGTCCCATTCCTCCTTATCATCCAGCTTGACGCCCTTCAAAGACAAACTGGACAATGACGTCATATATCTGATTCCTCCTAGAGAAATCTGTCGATTTGCTTCATGCAAAACCAGTTCTTTGACCTTTGGTGCCCTAGGCAGAGTTGTTAACTTTGGGCATTTCTTGATAACAAGAATCTCAAGCAAAGGGAATAGTGCATGTTCTTCTTCAATTTCAAGGGCAGCCTCCCATCTCTCAAAGCTATTTAACACCCTGTTCGCTTGTTGGTTTCAACCAGCCCAAACCAGCCAACCAACAGTGTTTTCCTCTCACATAAAACCAGCCCAAACCAACCCAAACCAGCCCAGAAACCAACCAGCGAACAGGCCGTAAATCTTCCAGTCTGAGCTTCTTCAATTCTGGAAAGGCGGACCGGGCCACTGTGTAGTCTCCACCACCATACGGTTCTCTGAGCACCGATGCTTCTGGTAATGCTGCCAAATTTTTACAGCCTTCAATGTGCAATATCTCAAGCTGAGGAAATGCTACGGTGCCTCCTTGTGTTGCCGCCCAAAATCTATCAAAAACCTGAAGATTAACTAGCTTAAGATCCTTAAGCTTTCCAAATGTGGAGGATGTACAGCTGCTACACAGGAATTGCAATTTTCCCAATCCTTCCAAATGAAGGACTTGTAGTTCTGCTAGCTGTTCCAATTCAGGAAGCTGATCCACTTTACTACAATTAAATAACCGAAGCTCAACCATGTTTTTCAACATACCCATCCATGATGGGAAACTGGTGCCTTGGTACGAATATATTTGGAGAGCCAGCAGTCCATCATGAGCTTCGAGACTCTGTAGCACCTCATGACAATGTTGTTCATCCTCCTTACCACTTGTCCACTCTAGTGACAGTTTTCTCAGATCCTTCTTATTCTCAAGGTTGGCTGCTTTTGCATTTCTTCTCACTGTCACATTTTCGAGCTGCTTTAGCATTAATGAACCACCAATATTTAAATCCTTTAGCTCTCCAAGACTGCTACAATTCAAGCCACTTCCCACTACAAACCATGTAATTGTTCGAAGCGAGGTGATTCGTCCAAGCTCTGGAGGCATGCACTCCAGCTTCGTGCACCCATCTGTGTAGAGATGACGAAGGCTACTCATGTGCTTCATTTGCTCAGGAAGTCTTTTGAGACTGCTGCAGTTAGAAAGTTTTAGTGTCTGGAGACTATATAGGATGCTTATATCATCTGGAAGTGCTTCGATGGCATCATTATCTGAGAGATCAAGGTACCTAAGGTGGCATAGGTGCTTTGGTTTTATTGACAAATGAGCCCCTGATCCTGGCATAGAAAGTGCTCGGAGAGAACTAAATTTAGATAAATGCAGCAGATCTTCACGTTGATAAAATCTATGAAACATCATTGTTTGTATAGGTGGAAACTTCTCCTTCATAGTACCAAATAAAAAATTTAATCTCTTTTTGCCCATGCTTGTTTGAAAAAGTATATGGCGGGCAGCACCAGGAAGCAAGTCACCACTTCGAAAGAATTCATCAGTTATACAAACACACTCCTTTTCTGAAGCAGATAGTGCAACATCATGCATGAGGTCATGGATCTTCACAAAAGTTGTAGAACTATACCCAATCCTTCTTTGCTCCTCATACTGGAAGAATGACCTTGAAACCATCTCATTGACAATCCGTTTACCCATGGTTTCAGCAGGTACCTTGTTTTGATCTGAGATATAACCATTGGCCATCCACAGTTGGATAAGCTCTTCAACATCAATTTGATAATCCTTTGGATACATAGCACAAAAGGCAAAGCATTGCTTCATGTCAGTTGGCAATTCATTATAGCTGAGCTTGAGTATAGGTAAAATCCCGGTCTCGTCATCACATATCCTGCTTCGATGTAATATGTCCTCCCATTCTTCCTTAGTGGTCTTGTTACACAATACAGACCCCAATGCTTTGGCTGCCAATGGAGATCCAACACATCTCTCTGCAATCGGGCCAACCAACTTAACTAGCTCCTCTGGCTTAGTCTTCTGCAAACCGAAAGCTCTTGTTTCAATAATTTCATGTATGAATTCTATGTCCAAAATTGCCACATCATGGTATTTATTTTTCCATGATGAGTTGTTAGCTACTGTACCCATGAATTCAGCTATTTCTTTATCACGAGTCGTCGTCAATATGGCACTACCGACACCGTCTTGATTAAGACATGCCTTCAACTTTCCCCATTTGTCAACATCCTTATTCCATACGTCATCCAATACAAGAAGGTACCTATTAGGAACATTTTTTCTGTTAGTACCTTTCTTTGTGCATGGCCCTAAATCAAGCATAGAGCCTATGTTGCAATGGAAGTTGTTATCTAAATATTACATAGGGGTTAGGTGCATGGCCCTAAATCTTGAAAATTTTTGCAAAATGGAAGGGAACTAAACAGACACGTAGTTAAAACATGCAACCTCCTTTCGACGATTCCCTCTCGAAAAGAACATGTACCTAACCACTCGGAATTATTGCTTCCAAGTGGGTTGGTAGCACGCCGCTCTCTCGTGCTCGTCCTGTGCGTGTGGTCGCGTCGACGTCGGCAATAATGAAGGGCCAGGGCCAGGGCCAGGGGGACAAGGTCACATGGCCGTCAGCCAGCCACCCTTGACTGACTGCTATCAATTGTTCATCAAAACAATTGATGGAGGGACGTGGAGCCTTGGCTGACTGCTATCGCCACAAAAATCTCTTTTTAGGAGTCGCGTATGCCACGCTGCCAGCGATTTTGATTGATGGCCAAGGGACTGTCGCGTGGGCTCGATCACCCCAAGTCTCCCAAAACCACCGTATGAGTCCCTCCTCATGTTCTATTTTTATTTTTATTACTACTCCGATCCGATCATATATATGCGTTGCTTGACTCACCTGCCTGAGCCTGCGGCATCCATGTTCAGCTTTTTGAGTCCATGCAAATGCAAAAGCATCCGTCTGGGGGTCACATGTTCAGCTTTTTTAGGGTCCCAAGTGTATGCTTTGAATCCTTAGATTAATCGGAATTTTTCAAACGTCCTCGAATGGAGACCCGCTCTTTACCAAAGTTGCAGTGCTCAACAAGATCTAAAGCTCTGCGGTTCAAGCTAGTTTCATCTAAACTCATTTAGACATCGAAATTTTCAAAACAAGATTCTAAAAAATAATATAAAAGGATAACATCCTACGCTTGCCACATGCTAGTGTATGATATAGTGGTAGGGTGCTCCCGTGAAGTAAGAGCCCGCTAGTGAACGAATAATACCACCATATAAAGTTAATGTATTGTTTTTACTAGGTAGCGTGTCCGTGCGTTGCTACGGGATAACTAACAATTTATACTAAAAACACACGGATCGCACGATAAGATAACAATACTGTTAAATCAAATACCAACGTTAAAGTGACATTTAATCCAAAAAGCAAAGTTTATGAATTTAACACAGTCACGGAATGCGCGGCGTCGCAGGCTCACAAACTCTAGAGCTTCCAGAGATTGGGTCAAATCCAACCTAAAGCCTCGGAACCCTGCATCTTTTTCTGGACGGGCTTCACTTCAAATGTGCCGGCAGCAATATCAACTATCTCCAGTCGATGGACCAAGTCGTATGGATCCCCATACAATGGCTCAGACATGTAGATTTTGTTCTCCTTGTACTTGGATACACTTGTTTCACTGAAGCTTTCATTGAAATGTTTAGACACGAACAGTGTCTGATCACCGATGTCCCTCACCCTGGACCACTCCGGCGTACGGTCGTGGAGGTTGCACTTGTAGATCGCGCTGTTGTAGGTGAAGCTCGTATCTCGTGGAACGTGCTCACCATGGCACCCACAATGTGCAGCTCACCATTTGATTCTAGGTAGCTCGGTCGCAGAGCCCTGTAGGTGGCGACAGCGATGGCAGCAGCATCGTGGTTGGAGTAGCGCCGGTGGCGTTGCTGCTGCAGACGAAGATTTCTCTAGTGCAGTCGATCGCCAAGAACATGTCTTGGCAGTGGACGATGGACCCCACGGAGAACTCCAGTTTGGTGTTGAGTAGCGTCCATGCGCTGTCGACCCCAACCCGACAGAACGCGACCTCCGTGGAGCACCCAAGCATGGCCATGGCCACGCACTCGCGCCGGTGGCGTCGGGCGGTGTCGAGAGCACTATCTCATGGAAGAACACGTCCCTCATGTCTTCTAGCTTGATGGCTCTGCCTGCGGCTTCCGCGTCCCCATAGCCGTTGGTGGGATGGAGGACCCACCGGCCGTGGACCCTAGACACGCGTTCCAAAGAGGACGCCGCCGCGACGTGTTCGTCTGCTGGGGGGAGTTCAATGCGGGGGGCACGGGCACCGGCGAATGGATTCAACAGCGTCACGGACGCCGCCTCGTCCATGAGCGCCAGCCACCCACACGAGGAGTCGCACGCCACCTTGCCACGCACGTCGGGCAGCGTCTTGGACAAGACCTTCTCCGGGACGCAGTAGAAGCCAACGCGGTCAGAGTCAAGGTCGAACGGGAGCGGCAGGAGCGACCCGAAGGTCGTGAACGGGACGGCGGCGCGCCATGGGGAGCAAGCGGATCGGAAGGACGCCTCGTCGTGGCCTGACGCGAGACGCTGCCCGATGGACTCAAGGAGATCCTCTGGTAGGCCGGATCTCCAGTCAGGGAGATGTAGGAACCTTCTCTTGGGATTGGGAGGCTGAGCCATGGAAAACATATGACATCAACTATGGTTCACGCAAGAAACAGCAAGCGAGGGCGATGGAACACGTGAGCGTGAAACCAAATGAAAGGAGGAAAAAGCTGTCCCTTTTACAAATGCAAAGAGAGGAAGTAATTAAATGTAGACAGATTTGGCAAGGTTCTCAGAAATACAAAGAGGTTCATTTTGTCTTAATTCTCTTTCCTTCTGTGTTAATTCTCTTTCCTTTTGCTCGTTGCCATGTATGCTGGTGCATGCAAACATGCAATGTGTATATGGATAGCACAATAATTTTCTACTTCCTATTTTACCATGATTCCTCTATCACATGACAGGCAATATTCAATCAAAGAGAATGGCTCGATCAATCAGTAATTAAGATGTCGTGGGATTGCAGGAGTGGGCAGACGGACGAATCAAAACAAATGCCGCACCAAAAAATGTCCACACTTTGTTCTTTTTAGTTGTAGGACATAAAGGTTTCATATTAATTAGAAGAATCCTAGGAATAATTAGAATAGAGAATTGTTCATCTTAGAAGTCAATAATGACATATAAAGTTAATATATCGTACACAGGAAATGAATCTATAAAGTTCAAGAGCTAAAGGTATTACGTACTAGGCTTACACTGCGTGTTTTGCATGAAGCCAGAGCATCTCCAATATAGTTCCTAAAAAAGCAATTGGTAAATCAATGAGTTTTCCAAGTAGATAAAAAAAAGTTGGGAGCACATTTGTTAAGTTTAATTTCTCCAATATTTTACAATATCTCGCGTCTAAAATATAGAATACAATTTTTCATCAGGAAAACTCGTTGATTTACCAAATCACCCTAACCACTTTTATATTTTCTTTCTCTCTTGCATATTTGCATTGAAAACCCGCTCTACCACGTCTAGATTGGCCAGTCGATATATACGTGCTTGTATATTTCCCCGTGATTTAGTCGATTTTTCTAAGTGCGGAAAGATTGGGAGTTGAGATAGGGAGTTGTTGTTGGAGGGCAGTTTTATTCAATCTTGCAAAAAAAAAAAACATTGGAAGTGGATTTTGGAAACTCTTGGAGATGCTCTTACATCTTATGATATTTTAGATTTTGCAACATGTGCATTAAAACAATAGAACAAATAGGAAATGTTGAGTTCTTTTTATGCAAATATATAAGCTAGGACAAGTAGTCCATTTTTCAACTCGTGTGTGTAGGCCTCGCCTTTTCTAAAAAGAGGATGGAGGCGTTAGGTAGAGTTGCACCCCCTCGCCTACCGCCTCGCTTCCCACCTGTGTTGACACGTGCACAGGATGCAACATGCTCGTTACGTCCCCAGGCGCCGCTCCCCATACCAGCGCGTGCCAGGCATGGTCGTCGGCACCTGCGGAGCAAGGGGCCTGGTAAGGAATTTATTTATTTTTTCTTCAAGAGAAATAGGCCACATTCTTACAACTTTATATTAGGCCCGGCAACCATCGCGGTTGTGTTGGAGGCGGCCTGCAGGAAACCTTGGGAATTATTACTCGTGTCGTTGCAATGGAAGGAAACCCATTGGAAGCAGAAGCAGCCTCCTGGCTGCCGCATCCATGTTCAGCTTTTTGAGTCCACATGCAAGCGCAAAAGCATCCTACACAGCTTTTTCAATCAGCAGCATAGCAAGAGAAACCACCAATCCAAACTCTTCACCAAAGCATGCATATTTGCCGCGACTACATCAGAGTCACATCACAGAGATGCATGTGCTTAGCTTATCATGAGCTGTGTATATATAATAAAACCAATAATAAAGGCACCAATGAAATTGATTATAAATAAACGGCGCTTCATAAATAAATCTCCTCCTGCTTCGTGAACTCTGATTATAATAGTAACAGTAATTCCTTGACTCACAAAGAATAGCCAACGAATCTAATAATCTATGATCTCACGGATGTAGCCTCCTGCAGAGCAGACGTTGCTCTGGGTCGCTTCGTTCTCCTATGCTATGATGTACTCATGGTGTCTAGTTCTTGCTTTTTACCCTTGCATTGCAGTTGCAGATGAGGGAAGTTTCAGCTTGGGCGTGTACGTTCTTCTTTCTGCTGGATTCATTGCTGGTGACGGTGACGAGTTGCTGCTGTTGCATCTCCGGCCTCCTCCTCCATTGGATGTCAGTCAGTGGAGAAGGCGGCATTTGGGGTGTGGCCTTCACTCTTCACCCAAGGCCGACCAAGTCGCGGAG
Organism: Miscanthus floridulus; assembly: GCF_019320115.1. Taxonomy (NCBI): domain Eukaryota; kingdom Viridiplantae; phylum Streptophyta; class Magnoliopsida; order Poales; family Poaceae; genus Miscanthus; species Miscanthus floridulus. The sequence continues at coordinate 121,728,254 of NC_089588.1, forward strand.
AAATTAAAGCCAGGAGCAGAGACGCCCACCAAGCAGCCGTGGAGAGCGATCTGTTAATTAAAAAAACTCATCAATTAAAGCTTTTAACATATGCTAATTCGGTCGTAACTTTGCTTCCAAGTAGTCAACAGCCTGTATACATTTGGTCCAATTCTAAACACACAATTCAACTTATGGTGTGGGAAGTGGGAATAGAGAGTCCATGCGTATATGAAAACTCTAGGGAAAATTGCTCAAAGGATGAAGCGAGCAGCAGAGAGGTAGAGATGCCCAGGCAGCCATGGAGAACACAAGAGCGATATATATATGTCAAAGAATCGTCGAAATTCAATAAGATTTCAAAAATACATATATCTGCTGCTTCGGTCAAAATTAGCACATAGACATAGTAAGCGCTGAGATGTGAAATGACAGGGCAAACATGTATATATGGCGGCGTGTCCACCAAACAAAAAATGGACAGGGCTGGCATGCAAACACAGGATTTATGCATGCACCATATACGGGAAAGATTGGTGCGTACCTTCAAGACGAGAATCTAGATACGTAGCTCCCACGAGGCCGCTCTCCAGTCGCTGCTGCAGAGCCGAAGGGAGCGATTTTATACCTGGGCACCTCCAAATTATAAGCTGACGAAGAGATGAGTATTCGTGTGGTTCTGGCCCACTGGGCAAGGATGACAGGCTTTTGCAATTGTACAGATAGAGGTCTTCCAGTGCTGAGAGATCTGTGATGCATAATGATTCTAGTGACCGCAACTCTGGGCAGTTGTAAATTCGCAGCTTTTTGAGTGCATCCAGCTGGCCTGATATGAATCGTAGTTTGGAGCAATTTTGAATATCTATTTCCCTGAGGGACGAGGGGAGATTAACAACCACTGACAACCCGTCACAGCGCATTATTCTTAGAGATTCTAAAGATGATGGAACGAGCTTCTCCTCAACAGGTGTGGATGCCGCCACGTCATGGGTACTACTAGCCTCTTGATTCAACTGTTGCCTGCCGTATAGGGACTCAAGCTTACAACATCCTATAACTTCCATCCTCTTGAGAGCAGGAGAGTTGAAGACCTCTACCAGACTTCCACACGAATATATTTCCACAGACTCTATATGGGGCAAAAGTTGGCTCCTTCCTGATGTTTCCTGGTCAGGAGCATTTGCCGCTGCGTATCCAATTAGATTATTGCAGTTCTGAATCCATATCCTCCGCAAGGAAATCAAGCTTTGGAATACTTTCTCCGGCCAGTACACAAGCTCATCACAGCTCCTTATTGTCAGATCCTGCAGCTGCCCATAGCAAACCCACAGTGCTAGTGCACGTGGTTGGAAGAACAAACTGCAGCTGTATAGTTCCATATCTACCACAGACGACGGATGCTCCCATTTCTCCTTATCATCCAGCTTGACGCCCTTCAAAGACAAACTGGACAATGACATCATACATCTGATTCCTCCTAGAGAAATCTGTTGATTTGCTTCATGCATAACCAGTTCTTTGACCTTTGGTGCTCTAGGTAGAGTTGTTAACTTTGGGCATTTCTCGATACCAACAATCTCAAGCAAAGGGAACAGTGCATGTTCTTCTTCAATTTCAATGGCAGTATCCCATCTCTCAAAGCTATTTAAATCTTCCAGTCTGAGCTTCTTCAGTGCTGGAAATGCAGAGCGGGCCGCTGTATAATCTCCACCACCATACGGTTCTCTGAGCACCGATGCTTCTGGTAATGCTGCCAAATTTTTACAGCCTTCAATGTGCAATATCTCAAGCTGAGGAAATATTACGGTGCCTCCATGTGTTACCTCCCAAAATCTATCAAAAACCTGAAGATTAAGTAGCTTAAGATCCTTAAGCTTTCCAAATGTGGAGGATGTACAGCTGCTACACAGGAATTGCAATTTTCCCAATCCTTCCAAATGAAGGACTTGTAGTTCTGCTAGCTGTTCCAATTCAGGAAGCTGATCCGCTTTACTACAATTAGATAACCGAAGCTCAACCATGTTTTTCAACATACCCATCCATGATGGGAAACTGGTGCCTTGGTAGGAATATATTTCTAGAGCCAGCAGTCCATCATGAGCTTCGAGACTCTGTAGCACCTCATGACATTGTTGTTCATCCTCCTTACCACTTGTCCACTCTAGTGACAGTTGTCTCAGTTCCTTCTTATTCTCAAGGTTGGCTGCTTTTGCATTTCTTCTCACTGTCACATTTTCGAGCTGCTTTAGCATTAATGAACCACCAACATTTAAATCCTTTAGCTCTCCAAGACTGCTACAATTCAAGCCACTTCCCACTACAAACCATGTAATTGTTCGAAGCGAGGTGATTCGTCCAAACTCTGGAGGCATGCACTCTAGCTTCGTGCACCCATCTGTGTAGAGATGACAAAGGCTACTCATGTGCTTCATTTGCTCAGGAAGTCTTTTGAGACTGCTGCAGTTAGAAAGTTTTAGTGTCTGGAGACTATATAGGATGCTTATATCATCTGGAAGTGCTTCGATTTCATTACTTGAGAGATCAAGGTACCTAAGGTGGCACAGGTGCTTTGGTTTTATTGACAAATGAGCCTTTGGTCTTGGCATAAAAAGTGGTCTTGGCATAGAAAGTGCTCGGAGAGAACTAAATTTTGATGAATGTGGCACATCTTGATGGAAATAATGAGATCTATCAAATATCATTGTTTGTATAGGTGGAAACATTCCCCTCGTAGTACCAAATAAAAAGTTTAAATCCTTTTTGTTTGTGCTTCTTTGAAATATATGCCGAGCAGCACTAGGAAGCAACTCACCACTTTCAATAAATTCATCAGTTATACAAACACACTCCTTCTCTGAAGCAGAAAGTGCAACATCATGCATGAGGTCATGGATCTTCACAAAAGTTGTAGAACTATACCCAATCATTCTTTGCTCCTCATACTGGAAGAATGACCTTGAAACCATCTCATTGACAATCCGTTTACCCATGGTTTCAGCAGGTACCTTGTTTTGATCTGAGATATAACCATTGGCCATCCATAGTTGGATAAGCTCTTCAACATCAATTTGATAATCCTTTGGATACATAGCACAAAAGGCAAAGCATTGCTTCATGTCAGTTGGCAAGTCATTATAGCTTAGCTTGAGTATAGGTAAAATCCCGGTCTCATCATCGCATATCCTGCTTCGATGTAATATGTCCTCCCATTCTTCCTTAGTGGTCTTGTTACGCAATACAGACCCCAATGCTTTGGCTGCCAATGGAGATCCAACACATCTCTCTACAATAGAGCCAACCAACTTAACTAGCTCCTCTGGCTTAGTCTTCTGCAAACTGAAAGCTCTTGTTTCAATAATTTCATGTATGAATTCTATGTCCAAAATTGCCACATCATGGTATTTATTTTTCCATGCTACTGTACCCATGAATTCAGCTATTTCTTTATCACGAGTCGTCGTCAATATGGCACTACCGACACCGCCTTGATTAAGACATGCCTTCAACTTTCCCCATTTGTCAACATCCTTATTCCATACGTCATCCAATACAAGAAGATACCTATTAGGAACATTTTTTTTCTGTTAGTACCTTTCTATGTGCATGGTCCTATATCAAGCATAGAGCCTATGTTGCAATGGAAGTTGTTATATAGACTGTAGACCTCTAGAAAAAAATTAGTTAGAGCTAATGTCATGTTTGGATATGCGTGGGTTGGGGTGGCTATATAATGTTCTTGGTTAATAATTCAAGCTTCCATTTTGGAACCATGCTGCACGTACTTTTATGGGATTGCATAGTGGTAGAAGACAGTAGTAAATATTTCTTACATGTGACTATGCCAAAAAAACATGACTGAGATAATTAGACATGTCTACTTTATTTTACAACCCACGCACAAACTTATGTTATCTAAATATTACATAAGGGTATTGTTCAGCAAGAATAAATAAAACATAAAAGCATGATAGAAGGTGAGAGTTGAGTTAGCAATAATAAGCTCTAGCAATAATACCTCTTTCCCCTAAGATGTTCCTGAAGCTTGTTGAGTGCCTTCTCAAGGGTTGTCTTCGAAGCATCACAATCACATATCTTGATGGCAAGATTGCGGACATCGAAATCATCTGAGACACATACCCAATTTAGAAGTTGGAAATGCTCCTGGACTCGAGGGTCATTGTAGATGAGTTGAGCGAGGGTGGTCTTGCCCAATCCTCCCATTCCAACGATGGGAAGAACTAAGAGATCACCACTGCTAGCTTGATGGCTGAGCAATACCTCAATAATTTTCTCCCTCTCCTTATCTCTAGATCTGCTAACAATATTTTCGGGGTCGACGATAATGGAATCTGTCTGACGCCACTCCTGCCATGCTGGTGCTTCGGGCTGAAGCTTGTCGAATCCAAAATCTTTCATTTCCTCCACAAGGACCTTGATGGCCTCAACAATGCTGCTAAGCTTGTTTCCCATCCTGATACGGAATGCGACACGGTTGTGAGTAGGGAAGAGTTTTACTCCAGCCATGCTGAGCTTGGTGATGTGCCCATTCTTCTTGGCTCGACGGCGGAGCGCCTCGTACTCGAACTCGTCAAAGACGCTGTTCGCCTCGTACGCCACCGTCTTGAGCTCCTCAAGCCATGCCTTTACTCCTCCTCGGCGAGACGCCTGCTTCTCAGCATCAGCCATGACGTCGAGGATGGCAGGCAGCTTGCGCTTGAGGATCTTGTGCTGCTTCTCCATGCCCTCCATCAAGTTGTACTGGTCCAGGAGAGAGCTGGACACCTTGTCCTTCAGCAGGGACACCAGCGGCCCAACCACCAGGCTGGCCGCTAGTTCAGCCATTGGAGCACTCAGATCTCCCGAGAACGCACGCTCAGAGCACAAAGGGGAACACAACGGCTGAGCGGAGAAGGAATGGTAGTCTGGGAACACAATGGCCACTTTTGAGGAAAATAAAGGGGTTCCTTGCATCTCGACATCCTACCTTGGGGCCAAGTGGCCAAGTGGATGTACACAGCCACATAGACAAAAAGTACGGCTGGTAGATCTGGGTTGCCATACGGTAAGCATAGTCCACGGAAAATCGGAAAATCGCAACGGCTCAGCACTGGGAATCTTTTTTGGACCTGATGGAGTAATAGTAAACATTTAGCTCAGCCCGTCGGCAGGCATCTTGATTTTTTTTTTTTTTTTTTGCGGGTGCAGAGCATCTTGATTGATTGTTGTATCCTAATAACATATAGTCACAGCTAGCCATTAGAGAGCATGTTCATTCAGCAATTAGAAATAACAAAAAAGATTAGAAAACATCTTCTTCAGCCGCCCTGAGTGGACAACAAGGACCCCATCACATGGTTAGCGCTAAGACCAACAAAGCAGTGGGGCCTAGCCATCGTTACCTGACTAGTTTACCGTTCTTTTGATTGTTCATAATCAAGTGGCAGATGATTAATTATCCGCTATTCATACTATAAGAAACATGGCATCTTGATTGATTGTTGTATCCTGCTCCCTTCCCCGTCATCAAATAAATCAATTCCTATAATTCGTGCCAGTCAAACTTTTTTAACTTTATAGAAAAAAATAATAACATCTGTGAAATAAAATAAACACCTTATAAAAATATATTTTATGATAAATCTAATGATACTAATTTGACACCATAAATCTTAACGTTTTTTTCTACAAATTCGGCGTCGCCGATGATGCCGCGCATGAGGTTCTTGGTGCTTCTCCCTGCCTTCCATCACGTTGTACTGGTCCAGGTGCGAGCTGGACATACACCTTCTCCTTCAGCAGGGACACCAGCGGGGCGACCACCAGGCTGGCCACTAGTTCAGCCACTGGAGCGCTCAGCGCTCAGCAGAGTTGTCGAGAACACTCAGCCACCCTTGACTGACTGCTATCAATTGTTCATCAAAACAATTGATGGAGGGACGTGGAGCCTTGGCTGACTGCTATCGACACAAAAATCTCTTAGGAGTCGCGTATGCCACGCTGCCAGCGATTTTAATTGATGCCAAGGGACTGTCGCGTGGGCTCGATCACCCCAAGTCCCCCAAAACCACCGAATGAGTCCCTCCTCATGTTCTATTTTTATTTTTATTACTACTCCGATCCGATCATATGCGTTGCTTGACTCACCTGCCTGAGCCTGCGGCATCCATGTTCAGCTTTTTGACTCCATGCAAATGCAAAAGCATCCGTCTGGGGGCCACATGTTCAGCTTTTTTAGGGTCCCAAGTATATGTTTTGAATCCTTAGATTAATCGAAATTTTTCAAACGATCTCGAATGGAGACCTGCTCTATACCAAAGTTGCTGGACAAGATCTAAAGCTCTTAGGTTCAAGCTAGCTTCATCTAAACTCATTTAGACATCGAAATTTTCAATACAAGATTCGTAAAAAAAATAATATAAAAGGATAGCATCCTACGCTTGCCACATGCTAGTGTATGATATAGTGGTAGGGTGCTCCCGTGAAGTAAGAGCCCGCTAGTGAACCAATAATACCACCATATAAAGTTAATGTATTGTTATTATAAAGGTTTCATATTAATTAGAAGAATCCTGGGAATAATTAGAATAGAGAATTGCTCATCTTAGAAGTAAGTACCGACATATAAAGTTAATATATCGTACACAGGAAATGAATCTATAAAGTTCAAGAGCTAAAGGTATTACGTATACTAGGCTTACACCACGTGTTTTGCATGAAGTTAGAGCATCTCCAATATAGTTCCTAAAAAAGCAATTGGTAAATCAACGAGTTTTCCAAGTAGATAAAAAAAGTTGGGAGCACATTTGTTAAGTTTAATTTCTCCAATATTTTTACAAAATCTCGCTCCTAAAATATAAAATACAATTTTGCATCAGGAATCCTGCACGAACCATTTCCAAATCACCCTAACCACTTTTATATTTTCTTTCTCTCTTGCACATTTGCATTAAAAACCCGTCCTACCACCTCTAGATTGGCCGGTCGATATATACGTGCTTGTATATTTCCCCGCGATTTGGTCGATTTTCCCAGGTGCGGAAAGATTGGGACTTGAGACAGGGAGTTGTCGTTGGAGAGCAGTTTTATTCAATCTTGCAAAAAAAACATTGGGAGTGGATTTTGGAAACTCTTGGAGATGCTCTTACATCTTATGATATTTTAGATTTTGCAACAAGTGCATTAAAACAATAGAACGAATAGGAAATGTTGAGTTCTTTTTATGCAAATATATAAGCTAGGACAAGTAGTCCATTTTTCAAATCGTGTGTGTAGGCCTCGCCTTTTCTAAAAAGAGGATGGAGGCGTTAGGCGGAGTTGCACCGCCTCGCCTACCACCTGTAGCCATTTTATCTAGGTTTTGTTTTTTAATGCCCCGCATAGGAGGAATGGACTTGATTCTTGCTATGAATATGGGACTAGTTAGAGATGTGTAGCAATCATATCATATTGCTCATGATTATATCATTTCTTGCTATGATATATGCGAAATTTCTTTTACCTTCAAAAAAAAGATTTCTTTTACATCGATCACTTAAAGCATCCATATAGAGAAATTTAAAACAATTTAGCAAGCTAGTTAGCGCAACATGTGCATCCCCTCAACGGGCGCTCCCAATTATTATTTGGCGTGCCAGGCATGGTCGTCGGCACCCGCGGAGCAAGAGGCCCGGTAAGGAATTTATATATTTTTTCTTCAAGAGAAATGAGACATATTCTTACGACTTTATATTAGGCCTGGCAACCATCGCGGTTGCATTGGAGGCTGCCTGCAGGAAACCCATGGGAATTATTACTTGTGACGTTGAAATGGAAGGAAACCCATTGGAAGCAGAAGCAGCCTCCTGCCTGCCTGAGCCTGCCGCATCCATGTTCAGCTTTTTGAGTCCACATGCAAGCGCAAAAGCATCCTACACAGCTTTTTCATTCAGCAGCATAGGAAGAGAAACCACCAATCCAAACTCCTCACCAAAGCATGCATATTTGCCGCGACTACATCAGAGTCACATCACAGAGATGCATGTGCTTAGCTTATCATGAGCTGTGTATATATAATAAAACCAATAATAAAGGCACCAATGAAACTGAGTATAAATAAATCTCCTCCTGCTTTGGAACTCTGTGTTGTCGATCTCACTCTAACTCCGACAGTAAAAACAACGGGATCGATGGATATAATAGTAACAGTAATTCCTTGACTCACAAAGAATAATTCTATATTTCTATGTATGGTACACATCTCATCTGCAGAGCAGACCGTTGCTCAGGGTCGCTTCGTTCTCCTATGCTATGATGTACTCATGGTGTCTAGTTACCCTTGCATTGCAGTTGCAGATGAGGGAAGTTTCAGCTTTGGCGTGTACGTCCTTCTTTCTGCTGGATTCATTGCTGGTGACGGTGACGAGTTGCTGCTGTTGCTCCTCCTCCTCCTCCTCCTCCATTGGATGTCAGTCAGTGGCCTAAGAGCGAGGAGCAGAGACGCCCAAGCAGCCGTGGAAAGCGACCTGTTAATTAATTATATATATAAAGAAATCATCAAAGCTCGCCCAATAAAACTTCAAAATAGGAGTATATATATGCTAATAATCCGGTTCGACTCTGCTTTTCAGTTGTCAACAGTCTATATACATTTGGTCCAATTCTAAACACACAATTCAACCCATGGTGTGGGAAGTGGGAGCAGAGAGTCCATGTGTATATGAAAACTCTAGGGAAAAATGCTAAAAGGATAAAGCGAGCAGCAGAGAGGTAGAGATGCCCAGGCAACCATGGAGAACACAAGAGCGATATATAGATGTCAAAAGAATCGTCGAAATCCAATAAGATTTCAAATACATACATCTGCTACTTCGGTCAAAATTAGCACGTAGTAAGCGCTGAGATTTGAAATGACAGGGCAAACATGTATATATGGCGGCGTGTCCACCAAACAAAAAATGGACAGGGCCGGCATGCAAACACAAGATTTATGCATGCACCATACGGGAAAGATTGGTGCGTACCTTCAAGACGAGAATCTAGATACGTATTCTCGAAGCCGCTGTCCAGTCGCTGCTGCAGAGCTGAAGGGAGCGATTTTATACCTGGGCACCCCAAAATTATAAGCCGACGAAGACATGAGTATTCTTGTGGTTCTGGCCCACTGGGCAAGGATGCCAGGCTTTTGCAGCCACACAGAAGGAGGTCTTCCAGTGCTGAGAGATCTATGATGCATAATGATTCTAGTGACCGCAACTCTGGACAGACCATAATTTCTACGCTTTTGAGTGCATCCAGCTGGCCTGATATGAAGCGTAGTTTCGAGCAATCAATAATACCTATTCGCCTGAGGGACGAGGGAAGATTGGCAACCTCTAACAACCCGTGACAGCGGCATATTTTTAGAGATTCTAAAGATGATGGAAGGAGCTTATCCGGGTCCGCCGATGGTGACAGCTTCTCCTCAACAGGTGTGGATGCCGCCACGTCATCGGTACTACTAGCCTCTTGATTCAGCTTCTCCTTCAACATTCATCGTCTTGATGTTTCCTGAGCTTACCTCTACCAGACTTCCACACTGCCATATATGCCAAGATACTCAAGATGGGGCAAAAGTTGGCTCCTTCCTGATGTTTCCTGGTCAGGAGCATTTGCCGCTGCGTATCCAATTAGATTATCGCAATGGCTAATCCGTAGCCTCCGCAAGGAAATCAAGCTTTGGAATACTTTCTCCGGCCAGTACACAAGCTCATCGCATATTTCAATTGTCAGATCCTGCAGCTGCCCATAGCAAACCCACAGTGCTAGTGCACGTGGTTGGAAGAACAAACTGCAGCTGAATAGTTTCATATCTACCACAGACGACGGATGGTCCCATTCCTCCTTATCATCCAGCTTGACGCCCTTCAAAGACAAACTGGACAGTGACGTCATATTTCTGATTCCTCCTAGAGAAATCTGTCGATTTGCTTCATGCAAAACCAGTTCTTTGACCTTTGCTGCCCTAGGCAGAGTTGTTAACTTTGGGCATTTCTTGATAACAACAAACTCAAGCAAAGGGAACAGTGCATGTTCTTCTTCAATTTCAAGGGCAGACTCCCATCTCTCAAAGCTATATAAATCTTCCAAATTGAGCTTCTTCAGTTCTGGAAATACTGAGCGGGCCACTGTATAATCTCCACCACCATACTGTTCTCTGAGCACCGATGCTTCTGGTAATGCTACCAAATTTTTACAGCCTTCAATGTGCAATATCTCAAGCTGAGGAAAGGCTACGGTGCCTCCATGTGTTGCCTCCCAAAATCTATCAAAAACCTGAAGATTAACTAGCTTAAGATCCTTAAGCTTTCCAAATGTGGAGGATGTACAGCTGCTACACAGGAATTGCAATTTTCCCAATCCTTCCAAATGAAGAACTTGTAGTTCTGCTAGCTGTTCCAATTCAGGAAGCTGATCCACTTTACTACAATTAGATAACCAAAGCTTAACCATGTTTTTCAACATACCCATCCATGATGGGAAACTGGTGCCTTGGTAGGAATATATTTCTAGAGCCAGCAGTCTATCATGAGCTTCAAGACTCTCTAGCACCTCATGACATTGCTGTTCCACCTCCTTGCCACTTGTCCACCATAGTGACAATTGTCTCAGTTACTTCTTATTCTCAAGGTTGGCTGCTTTTGCATTTCTTCTCACTGTCACATTTTCGAGCTGCTTTAGCATTAATGAACCACAAATATTTAAATCCTTTAGCTCTCCAAGACTGCTACAATTCAAGCCACTTCCCACTACAAACCATGTAATGGTTCGAAGCGAGGTGATTCGTCCAAGCTCTGGAGGCATGCACTCCAGCTTCATGCACCCATCTGTGTAGAGATGACGAAGGCTACTCATGTGCTTCATTTGCTCAGGAAGTCTTTTGAGACTGCTGCAGTAAGAAAGTTTTAGTGTCTGGAGACTATATAGGATGCTTATATCATCTGGAAGTGCTTCGATGCCATCATTATATGAGAGTTCAAGGTACCTAAGGTGGCACAAGTGCTTTGGTTTTATTGACAAATGAGCCCTTGATATACTGGCATAGAAAGTGCTCGGAGAGAACTAAATTTTGATAAATGATGCAGTAGATCTTGATGGTAATAATGAGATCTTTCATACATCATTGTTTGTATAGGTGGAAATTTCCCCTTCGTAGTACCAAATAAAAAATTTAATTTCTTTTTGTCCATGATTGTTTCAAAAAGTATATGGCGGGCAGCACTAGGAAGCAACTCACCACTTTCAATAAATTCATCAATTATACAAACACACTCCTTCTCTGAAGCAGAAAGTGCTACATCATGCATGAGGTCATGGATCTTCACAAAAGTTGTAGAACTACACCCAATCCTTCTTTGCTCCTCATACTGGAAGAATGACCTTGAAACCATCTCATTGACAATCCGTTTACCCATGGTTTCAGCAGATACCTTGTTTTGATCTGAGATATAACCATTGGTCATCCATAGTTGGATAAGCTCTTCAACATCAATTTGATAATCCTTTGGATACATAGCACAAAAGGCAAAGCATTGCTTCATGTCAGTTGACAAGTCATTATAGCTGAGCTTGAGTATAGGTAAAATCCCGGTCTCGTGATCGCATATCCTACTTCGATGTAATATGTCCTCCCATTCTTCCTTAGTGGTCTTGTTACACAATACAGACCCCAATGCTTTGGCTGCCAATGGAGATCCAACACATCTCTCTGCAATCGGGCCAACCAACTTAACTAGCTCCTCTGGCTTAGTCTTCTGCAAACCGAAAGCTCTTGTTTCAATAATTTCATGTATGAAGTCTATGTCCAAAATTGCCACATCATGGTATTTATTTTTCCATGATGAGTTGTTAGCTACTGTACCCATGAATTCAGCTATTTCTTTATCACGAGTCGTCGTCAATATGGCACTACCAACACCGCCTTGATTAAGACATGCCTTCAACTTTCCCCATTTGTCAACATCCTTATTCCATACGTCATCCAATACAAGAAGATACCTATCAGGAACATTTTTTCTGTTAGTACGTACCTTTCTTTGTGCATGGCCCTAAATCAAGCATAGAGCCTATGTTGCAATGGAAGTTGTTATATAGACTGCAGACCTCTAGAAAAAGATTAGTTAGAGCTAATGCCATGTTTGGATGTGCGTGGGGTGGGGTGGCTATATAATGTTCTTGGTCAATAATTCAAGCTTCCATTTTGGAACCATGCTGTACTTTTATGGGATTGCATAGTGATAGAACACAGTAGTAAATATTTCTTACATGTGACTATGCCAAAAAAAAAACATGACTGAGATAATTAGACCTGTCTACTTTATTTTACAACCCACGCACAAACTTATGTCATCTAAATATTACATAGGGGTACACAATACATGACATGACGTACCGAGTGTTCAGTAATAAAAGCTTGTTGAGTTAGCAATAAATAAAACATAAAAGCTTGATAGAAGGTAAGAGTTGAGTTAGCAATAATAAGCTCCAGCAATAATACCTCTTTCCCCTAAGATGTTCCTGAAGCTTGTTGAGTGCCTCCTCCAGGTTTGTCTCCGAAGCATTACATACCTTGTTGGCAAGATTACAGACATTAAAATCATCTGAGACACACACCCACTTTAGTAGCTGGAAATGCTCCTTGACCTGAGGGTCGTTGTAGATGAGTTGAGTGAGGGTGGTCTTGCCCAATCCTCCCATTCCAACGATGGGAAGAACTAAGAGATCACCACTGCAAGCTTGATGGTTGAGCAATACCTCAATAATTTTCTTCCTCTCCCTTTCTCTAGATCTACTAACAATGTTTTCAGGATCAACGATAACGGAATCCATCTCACGCCACCTGTTCCATGCTGGTGCCTCGAGCTGAAACTTGTCGAATCCAAAATCTTTCATTTCCTCCACAAGGACCTTGATGGCCTCAACAATGCTGCTAAGCTTGTTTCCCATCCTGCTACGGAATGCGACACGGTTGTGAGTAGGGAAGAGTTTTACTCCAGCCATGCTGAGCTTGGTGATGTGCCCATTCTTCTTGGCTCGACGGCGGAGCGCCTCGTACTCGAACTCGTCAAAGACGTCGTTCGCCTCGTACACCACTGTCTTGAGCTTCTCAAGCCATGCCTTTACTCCTCCTCGGCGACACGCCTGCTTCTCGGCATCGGCCATGATGTCGAGGATGGCAGGCAGCCTGCGCTTGAGGATCTCGTGCTGCTTCTCCATGCCCTCCATCACGTTGTACTGGTCCAGGAGAGAGCTGGACACCTTCTTCAGCAGGGACACCAGCGGCCCAACCACCAGGCTGGCCGCTAGTTCAGCCAATGGAGCACTCAGATCTCTCCGAGAACACACGCTCAGAGCACGAAGGGGAACACAATGGCTGAGCGGAGAAGGAATGGTAGTCTGGGAAAGCGCCCGACCACTTTTGAGGAAAATAAAGGGGTTCCTTGCATCTCGACATCCTAGCTTGGGGCCAAGTGGATGTACACATTTAGCTCAGCCCGTCGGCAGGGCATCTTGATTTTTTTATTCTCGGGTGCAGGGCATCTTCCAGCTCGCAACAGCTCAGCACTGGGAATCCTTTTGGACCTGACGTAGCAGGGCATCTTGATTTTTTTTTGCGGGTGCAGAGCATCTTGATTGATTGTTGTATCCTAATAACATATAGTCACAGCTAGCCATTAGAGAGCATGTTCATTCAGCAATTAGAAATAACAAAAAAAGATTAGAAAACATCTTCTTCAGCCGCCCTGAGTGGAAAACGAGTACCCCATCACATGGTTAGCGCTAAGACCAACAAAGCAGTGGGGCCTAGCCTTCGTTACCTGACTAGTTTACCGTTCTTTTGATTGATCATAATCAAGTGGCAGATGATTAATTATGCGCTATCCATACTATAAGAAACATGGCATCTTGATTGATTGTTGTATCCTACTCCCTTCCCCGTCACCAGATAAATCAATTCCTAAAATCCGTGCCAGTAAATTTAACTAACTTTATAGAAAAAAATAACATCTATGAAATAAAATGAACACCTTATAAAAATATATTTTATTATAAATTTAATGATACTAATTTGACACCCTAAATCTTAATGTTTTTTTTCCTAGAAATTCGGCGTCGCCGATGATGTCGAGGATAGCAGGCAGCCAGCGCATGAGGGTCTTTTGGTGCTTCTCCCTGCCTTCCATCACGTTGTATTGGTCCAGGAGCGAGCTGGACATACACCTTCTCCTTCAGCAGGGACACCAGTGGGGCGACCACCAGGCTGGCCGCTAGCTCAGCCATTGGAGCGAGCGCTCAGCAGAGTTATCGAGAACACACAATGGTAGGGCGTGGACAAGCTGAGAGCTCTCTTTGGTAACTCGTGCTCCTATATAGTTAAAGCATGAGAAATCTCCTTTCGACGATTCCCCGTCGATCGCGGTCCCGTGCACTTATTATGACCTTTATTTTGTCGCCTATACCATCTACTCGTAGAATGGTTTGGTAGCACGCCGCTCTCCAGTGCTCGTCCTGTGCGTGTGGTCGCGTCGACGTTGGCAATAATGGAGGGCCAGGGCCAGGGGGACGAGGTCACATGGCCGGCAGCCAGCCACCCTTGACTGACTGCTAGCAATTGTTCATCGAAACAATTGATGGACGGACGTGGAGCCTTGGCTGACTGCTATCGACACAAAAATCTCTTAGGTAACAATCAAGTTGAGTCAAGTCTTCCTCGACAAAAACCTCTTAGGTAACAAAAATCTCTTAGGTTTTGTTGAGTCAAGTCTTCCTCAACAAAACCTACTCCATTTTATCTATTCATAAATTTCTTGATAACTCATCATTTTTTCCCATGTGAGACATCTCTGAACTTCCACCAAGGCTGTGTTTAGTTATAGGAATTTGGATTTTGGGGTTACTATAGCACGTTCGTTTTTATTTGGCAAATAGTGTTCAAACATGGACTAATTAGGCTCAAAACGTTCGTCTCGCAATTTCCCACCAAACTGTGCAATTAGTTTTTCTTTTCGTCTACATTTAATGCTCCATGCACAGGCCGCAAACATTCGATGTGACAGATATTATAGCAACTTTTTGAAAGTTAGGATGGAACTAAACCAGGGCCAAGAATGGCTTTAGTAACAATCTCGTAGTCTAGCTTCTTTTAACAAAAAAAAAATGTCGATCAATAAAGGCCCACAAAGGACATAACGTGCCTCATTGTCACCTACTCCTAATTTTATAATCTCAATACACATCATAACTTTTAAAAAATAACTTTAAAGAAAGCAGGCATCATCTGAATATGATTAAGACATTTAACAACATCAATCAAGTTGTGCAAGTGGGCTGTTAGCATACAAATAGTAGCAGTTAAATAGTCACCCTGTTCGTTTGTTGATTTCAGCCAGGCTTATTCAATCAGCCAACAGTATTTTTCTCTCACAAAAACCAGTACCAGCCAGCTCAAACCAGCACCGACCAGCGAACAGGGCGAGTATAAGTTTTGGTGGTTGGCATATTCGATACCGCCTTAGTCTTATGCAGTGAGCCCTAATCGAACTGTAAATTAATGTACGCCGGGCCTTATTCCAAGCACAAGTGGATTAATTTTGATTGTGGCACAAGTTTTGAGCTCCAATCACCTTTATTTGTATGTATATGCCTGGCGCATCTGGATGCAACAAGTCATCAAGTCTTCGTCAATAAAACCTACTCTTTCATTATCTATGCAAGCATGTTTGTCGGCATCATTATTTCTGATTAGGCATCACTTGGTAGCCACTGACCACATGGGTTAGATTCCCCGACAAAACACTAGAAACAACACATTCCTACAAAAACGTCCTTGTAAGCAACATAGGACCAAGATGTCTAGATTTGAGTTAGGCTTTACAATAAAATTATACTCCTACTATTGTGCGTTGCAAGAACCTGGGGTTCTCGGTTCAACAACTCGTTAATGTGAGCGTTGTAGTTGGGACACCCGTAAGCTGCTGCCGCAGTTTTTGTGCAGCCTATTACGGCCCATTCAAATTTGATGGATCGTGACTGGGAAAGCCATGGCCCATGGCTGGGCTACGTAGTTTTATTTATCTATTATTAGTGGTTCCACACACAAAAAAAAATCTATTAGTGGTTTAAAGCTCTTGTGTTCATTCGATTTTTCTTTCTTCCTTAGCAAATTGAATATGTAATTCCTTAATTACGTATTTCAAAAAATTATATTTGTCATGCAAATAGTTTCCTAAATTGTTGTTGGAGAGCAGTTTTATTCAATCTTGCAAAAAAAAAACACACACACACACATTGGGAGTGAATTTTGGAAACTCTTGGAGATGCTCTTACATCTTATGATATTTTAGATTTTGCAACAAGTGCATCAAAACAATAGAACGAATAGAAAATGTTGAGTTCTTTTTATGCAAATATATAAGCTAGGACAAGTAGTCTATTTTTTCAACTCGTGTGTGTAGGCCTCGCCTTTTCTAAAAAGATGATGGAGGCGTTAGGTAGAGTTGCACCGCCTCGCCTACCACCTGTAGCCATTTTGTCTAGGTTTTGTTTTTTACTGCCCCGCGTAGGAGGAATGGACTTGATTCTTGCTATGAATATGGGACTAGTTAGAGATGTGTAGCGATATGATCATATCATATTGCTCATGATTATATCATTTCTTGCTATGATATATGCTAAATTTCTTTTACATCCTTCAAAAAAAAGATTTCTTTTACATCGATCACTTGAAGCATCCATATAGAGAAATTTAAAACGATCTAGCAAGCTAGTTATCGCAACATGTTCATCCCTTCAAAACGGTAGCCACCCTTGACTGACTGCTATCCACTGTCACTCCGCCAGCGATGCATGGCTAAGGGACTGTCGCTGCGGACTGAGCTGCTCCATCACCCGAACAATCACCACAGTGAGGAAACTATCTCAATTATCCATCAAATTCTCGATATGTGTGGTTCCCGAGACAACAATCTCTTCCTCCCCAAAACTCCTTTTCGATCGCGGTATCCTTGCTGTCCTCTTGTCCATAGTTTTTCTTTAGACAAAGTTGATTCAACCATTTTCTTGTTTTGTTTTGCCAGCACCTAGCCTGGAACGTAGGAATTTATTTTTATTTCTATGTTTTTTTCCATCCGTCAATTACCTATCACGTTCAAGGTACCTGCTGCTGGGTTCTAATAAATCGATGACATCGGGATCCAACGATTCATCACATAAGTCACCCTGGTGGGAATGAATACACATCAGAGCGGAGCTAATAATGTCTATCTCACTTTCTAATCCACTTTTCTTGGTGGGATAAGAATTGGAGCGGATAATATACGGATATTGTTGATGCTGATTCGAGCCACACACAAGCAAGGGTTAGCACACTGTTTACACCAAAATTTGAAAAGAGAGTCGCAGGGACTCGAAGGCTTCCAAGATCATGTCATCAAGGAATCAATTGCGTGCAGATCGGAACCAACTGATTTGGATGCAAAAACTGGAATCGACTTTCTTCAGATAGCGCCAGCGGATAAGGACAAATGCTACGATCAACGCCAGGACGGGACATGATGGGCTCTGCAAAAAGGGAAAGATTAGAGTTCAAGTTATCTTAAATTAGGAATGTTTTCCTTTATACATAAGATTGTAACGAATCGTGATCGAGTATGATTCATGTTTAGACTCCGGGTATAAATATCAAACCCCGGCTATTGTAAAAACATACAATCAATCCAATATACAAGTCATTTACTTTTTCGGCTCCGGCCACTCCTTAGGAGTAGGAGTAGAGTAGATCTCGGCGAGTTCTTCAGCAAGTATGGCTGCATCGATCCGGTCGACCTCCACTGCTTATTGTAAGTACCGCCATGGCTTATACCTCTATTCGCACGGCTGCATCGATCCGGTCGACCTCCATTGCGACTCTGGTATAAGTTAGTTATCGACTCTTGCCTAGTTCAAGTACGGCTGCATCGATCCGGTCGACCCCCACTGCATGAACTAGATCAAGATCAAGTTATCGACTCTACCTTAGAATGACAGTCTCTGGTAGATTCATTAAGTTACTGATATTACTTATTGCTTTCATTATTTATCTAAATTACAGCAATATCACTCTGCCTGATTAGGATTGATTTAGATCGGCCTTATATCTTGTTTAGCCCATCGTTTATTAATCTGAAACTGATCTAATCTACGCGTTAAACGATGAGTTACGTTTTATCGGTTGTTTTACATCAATCTTGATCGTGCATAGCGTGCGGTTAAAGCATATTGCGTCTTGAGTAGATTTATTGGCTAGCGAAAACCGTTCTATGGCCCGTTATCACGGCCTGTGTGATTATGCCTCATACCCCACTGTTAGCACCATGGAGTGGGGATCGTTATTTGGTATATCTATTCCTGATAAGGCATGACTTTAACTGTGCACAATGCCTGAATCGGCTGTTTTAGCCGATATCAAGTGCTTTCACGAACAGTTCGCATCACGAGACCGTTGAAGTAAAGATGGGTTGAAAGATGTGTTAGCCCCATGATCTTATTATTGTATTACGGCCTGCATGATTCTGCCTCATGTCCCACTGATATTAGTAATGAGTTAGGGTCGTCGAGTCTGTTGTTATTTCTACGGCCCGCATGATTCTGCCTTATGACCCACTGGTCATAGCGATAGATGAGATCTAACATGTTCATTAGATTTATCTTTATTAAACGGTTAAATGGTGTTAAATGGTTTCTTTATATGAAAATGGGTTCTGTTACTTGTAATCATTGGCTTAGCATGAACCAATCATCGTTGACATCTTATTGCTATTTATTAATATTTGTTCAATTAATGACATTTATTCTGAATGATGACCTATTCTTCTTATATAACCCAATGAGCTTTAACCGATTTATTCTCATGAATATGCTGTAATCGACTGTTTAGTCGTTCTCCTTTCATATCGGCTCTCAGAGCCGCACATTCAAGACTGTCTGGCAACACCGGCACGTTCCGCCCTTAATTACTGATAAACTTTCTCTCCTTGTCAATTACATGATCAAATTGACTGGCACATCTCGGGAGGAGTGCGCAGGATCGACCATCCCTACGCTAAAGCTAGGCGGATCTACAGCTCCATCGAGCAGATCCTTGTGGCTTGCTACGTGTGTCCTCGGCGCAGGACGAAAATTCTGTGTCGACACACACCCAAGGCCATACACCACCTAGCACGCAGTGTGAACGCACTAGAATAGCAAGGCTGACCGGCAAGTCGGCCACGCCAATCCAACGCTAGTGCTTCGCTCGAAAAAGTCAGAACACCTTCCGAGAACACGTCGAGGTTGTTCTATGGTCGAACAAGACTATCTAGAACACCAATGAATGGATAGGGCTGGCATGCAAACACAGGATTTATGCATGCACCATATACGGGAAAGATTGGTGCGTACCTTCAAGACGAGAATCTAGATCCGTAGCTTCCACGAGGCCGCTCTCCAGTCGCTGCTGCAGAGCCGAAGGGAGCGATTTTATACCTGGGCACCCCCAAATTTCAAGCCGACGAAGAGATGAGTACTCTTGTGGTTCTGGGCTTCTAGCCCACTGGGCAAGGATGCCAGGCTTTTGCTGCTCCACAGCTCGAGGACTTCCGGTGCTGAGAAGTCTATGGTGCATAATGATTCCAGTGACCGCAACTCTGGGCACCCGTAAATTTGCAGCTCTTTGAGTGCATCCAGCTGGCCTGATATGAACCGTAGTTTGGAGCAAATTTTAGGGCGTTTAGAGCCATTTTTTTTTGGGTTTTGGCTACTGTAGCACTTTCGTTTGTATTTGGTAATTAATGTCTAATTATGGATTAATTAGGTTCGAAAGTTTCGTCTCGTGATTTCTCACTCAACTGTGCAATTAGTTTTTTTCGTCTATATTTAGTATTCCTAGCATGTGCCGCAAGATTTGATGTAATGGGTATTACGTAAAAAATTTTTGGATCTAAGCATGCCCTTAATATCTATTTTCCTGAGGGACGAGGGGAGATTGACAACCTCTGACAACCCGTCACAGTCCAATATTGTTAGAGATTCTAAAGATGATGGTGACAGCTTCTCCTCAACAGGTGTGGATGCTGCCACGTCATGGGTACAACTAGCCTCTTGATTCAACTGTTGCCGGCCGTATAGGGACTCAAGCTTACAAGAGTGAAACTTCCATCGTCTTGAGAGCAGGGGAGTTGAAGACCTCTACCAGACTTCCACACTCAAATATTTGCAGACTCTAGACGGGGCAAAAGTTAGCTCTTTCCTGATGTTTCCTGGTCAGGAGCATTTTCCGCTACGTATCCAATTAGATTATTGCACTTCCAAATCCGTAGCCTCCGCAAGGAAATCAAGCTTTGGGCCGCATTTAGTTCGGCCGATTTGGCGCCGGTCGAATCACTGTGCCGTTTTGTTTTTATTTGTTAATAATTATTTGATCGTTGACTAATTAGATTCAAAACGTTCGTCTCGTAAAGTACAACCAAACTGTGCAATTAGTTTTTGATTTCGTCAACATTTAATACTCCGTACCGCAAGTTTGATGTGGCGGAGAATTTTTTTTTTGCATAGTGCCAAAGTTTGGAACTGGGGAACTAAACCTTGGAATACTTTTCCGGCCAGTACACAAGCTCATCGCAGCTATCAATTGTCAGATGCTGCAGCTGCCCATAGCAAACCCACAGTGCTAGTGCACGTGGTTGGAAGAACAAACTGCAGCTCAATAGTTTCATATCTACCACAGACGACGGATGGTCCCATTCCTCCTTATCATCCAGCTTGACGCCAAACTGGACAGGGACATCATATTTCTGATTCCTCCTAGAGAAATCTGTTGACTTCCTTCACTCAAAACTAGTTCTTTGACCTTTGGTGCCCTAGGCAGAGTTGTTAACTTTGGGCATTTCTTGATAACAAGAATCTCAAGCAAAGGGAACAGTGCATGTTCTTCTTCAATTTCAAGGGCAGACTCCCATCTCTCAAAGCTATATAAATCTTCCAGTCTGAGCTCCTTCAGTTCTGGAAAGGCGGACCGGGCCACTGTATAATCTCCACCACCATATGGTTCTCTGAGCACCGATGCTTCTGGTAATGCTGCCAAATTTTTACAGCCTTCAATGTGCAATATCTCAAGCTGAGGACATGCTACGGTGCCTCCATGTGTTGCCTCCCAAAATTTATCAAAAACCTGAAGACTAACTAGCTTAAGATCCTTAAGCTTTCCAAATGTGGAAGATGTACAGCTGCTACACAGGAATTGCAATTTTCCCAATCCTTCCAAATGAAGAACTTGTAGTTCTGCTAGCTGTTCCAATTCAGGAAGCTGATCCGTTTTACTACAATTAGATAACCGAAGCTCAACCATGTTTTTCAACATACCCATCCATGATGGGAAACTGGTGCCTTGGTAGGAATATATTTCTAAAGCCAGCAGTCTATCATGAGCTTCAAGACTCTCCAGCACCTCATGACATTGCTGTTCCACCTCCTTGCCACTTGTCCATCGTAGTGACAGTTGTCTCAGTTCCTTCTTATTCTCAAGGTTGGCTGCTTTTGCATTTCTTGTCACTGTCACATTTTCGAGCTACTTTAGCATTAATGAACCACCAATATTTAAATCCTTTAGCTCTCCAAGACTGCTACAATTCAAGCCACTTCCCACTACAAACCATGTAATGGTTCGAAGCGAGGTGATTCGTCCAAGCTCTGGAGGCATGCACTCGTGCACCCATCTGTGTAGAGATGACGAAGGCTACTCATGTGCTTCATTTGCTCAGGAAGTCTTTTGAGACTCCTGCAGTTAGAAAGTTTTAGTGTCTGGAGACTATATAGGATGCTTATATCATCTGGAAGTGCTTCGATGCCAGCATTATCTGAGAGATCAAGGTACCTAAGGTGGCACAAGTGCTTTGGTTTTATTGACAAATGAGCCCCTGATCTTGGCATAGAAAGTGCTCGGAGAGAACTTGTCGGTGTTTCGTACAAGCACCGGCAAGTAAATTTATAGTAATGCGCGTTAGGCTCGGATGGTGCGCTAAAGGACACAAGATTTATACTGGTTCCCGCCGAATGTCCCTACGTCCAGTTTGTTGCTGCTCGTGTTATTAGCACCGTGAACGGTTCGTAGTAGGGGGTACAAACGATCGAGAGAGGGACTGGTCCCAAGTCTCTGATGGAAGGGTTGAAAGGAGGCCAAGAGCTTGATCGCAGCTTGACTGTGTGAGTGTTGTGTACTCTGCCGTCGAAAATCGGTCCCTTTGGTGGAGGAAGCGCATCCCCTTTTATAGATGAAGGGGCTGGGTTAACAAGGTTGAGGGCTTTAGGATGCGTATTCTACCTAGTCTTGTGGCTCACGTCTACCCGGCCTGGTTCTTTATTCTGATGAGTGCGAAGGAAGATAAGCGCCTACAATATTGTCGATGCCTCTGTAGAATGTCAGGTTGGTTACAGAATGCTGCCCTGCGCAAGGTATGGGCTGCAGTACAGTGGTTTTGACTTATGAGTCTCCCTTAGCCTTGCTCCGCACGCCTTCTGGTTCCTATGAGTCTTCGTCGGAGGGACAAGGGGTCAGGGTCCGGAGTAGCGCCGTGGTCAAGGTCTTCTGACTTGGTGGACCTGAGGGGTCGAGAAGCGGGCACAGCTCCCTTGGGTCCATAGCGTGGTGACGGAATATCCGTCGTTTGTGGAGATAGCAAATCCTTTTCTGGAGCGTAGCGGTTGTCGTATACCTTCGTCGGGTTCTGTGTCCCAGAGCTGAAGGCGGCGCCTACAACCCTACAGGACGAGGGGCACGCACCTGAAATACCTTTCGGGCTCTGCGGCGCCCGGAAGGGTCTAAAGCACCTGTCCCGTCGTTCCCTGACAGTACTTTTCCTGCCAGGGCGCAGGGTATGGTCCTTGGAGCCATGGTTGACCCGAACGTCTTGTCTTGCCCTGTACCCATCACCATGAGGGAACGGGGAGAAGTTGTCAGGTAAGATGAAATCAGTCTTTAGATATCGAGCAGGGCGAGGCTCGTTCCTGGCCGTCGGGTGGAGCGGAGGCCAGTCCTTATCTCTTGGTCGAGACCAAGCCCGCCCCTCCGGGGTCGGGCGAGGCGGAGTCTATCCCTCAGCCCTCGGGCGAAACCGAGCCCGCCCTAAAGGCGTCGGGCGAGACGGAGACTAGCCCTGAGCCCTCGGGTGAGGCAGAGCTATCTCAAAGGCGTCGGGCGAGGCGGAGTCTATCCCTCAGCCCTCGGGCGAGACCGAGCTCGCCCCAAAGGCATCGGGCGAGGCGGAACCAAACTCCTATCATTCGAGCAAGAGACGTTATGGCGCCCTTATCCGTCCAGAAGTTTTTAACGCTCAGTGGTTATTGGTTCCACCTTCTGGGGTACTCCGGTATTAGGTCCCCGACAGTAGCCCCCGAGCCTCTAGGTGATTCGAATAGAACCGCCTGGAGGGTGTTTTTGATTTCGTCGGAGTTACTTTGCCAGAGGGTGCGCGCGAGCGCACCCGATGGGTGTAGCCCCCGAGCCCCCGGGTGATTCGAGCAGGGTCACCCAGGGGGTTGTAATGGACCCTTCGTGGGTAAGGCTGAAGGACTTAGTTTTTCGTCAACTGGATATTTTTTTGAGGGGGTCGTGGTATCCCGTTCGCGGGTTTCTCATTCAAGGCTGACCTAATTGGGGCTTGTCCGTGGACCGGGATCCCAGTAATACTTGCGCCCTTGATTTCGGATCGTTCGTGGATCCGTCCTCAGTTGGGCCGTCCGTCGAGCTTCTGGGCCCTAGGTGGGCCAAATAGAAAAAAATTTTGTGACCTGCCTTCCCTAGGTGGGAAGAGAGTCCGGATTCGCCTGGGGAAGGCGAACCATCCACCATGATTTTCGGTGGGAAAGGATAGGGACTGCGGGCGCGTGTCCCGCGACGTGACGCGGCGGTGCGCGTGGCAGGCCTGGAGATCGAGGTGGACGGTTGCCCTTCTCGCGTCCGTCGCCCCTATAAAACCATGGGGTTCGCCCCCAAGGTTTCGTATTTCGCCCCCTTGCCTTTGCGTCTGAAACATCCGCCGCCAATCGTCCCAGCCTCCTGCGCCCGCACTGCCACCGTCGACTGGCTTGCATCCGTGTTGTAGCCGCCGTCAAGCTTGCGCCTGCCTTTCTCCTTTAATGGAGTTGTGGGGCAGATCTAGCATCACCTCGCAGCGTTTGGAGGGCCTTGTCCGCCGTGGCCTTCTCCGCCCGCTATCCGTCGTCCAGGAGTGGCTGCTACCTAGTGACGAGGGTGAGCCGGTGCTACCCGAAGGGTATGTCGTTTCTTTCGCCTTCTTCCATGAGCGGGGATTTGCGGTACCCGCGCATAGATTCCTTTGGGGGCTGCTGGATTATTATGAGGTGGAGCTGCAGCATCTAACTCCCAACGGGGTTCAACATATGGCGGCGTTTGTTGCCCTGTGTGAGGGTTTCCTGGGGATCGATCCCCATTTTGATCTGTGGCGGTATTTCTTTACCGTTAGTTTGTCGAAGAGGAAGATTGGGGGGAAAGATGCGAACGCGCCGATAGGATGTGCCAGCGTTCATCTGCGCCATACTCGGTCGAGGGGTTACCCATTCATGCGTCTAGCGACATCCAACAAGGGATGGCACTCGCAGTGGTTTTATGTCAGGGATGATGTGAGTGCCACCCTACCGAGGTACACTGGGCACCTTATTGAAGAGGCTCTGGAGTCGTGGGGCTGGGGCGTCCAGTCCAAAGACAAGAAACACCTCTCGACCTTCTTTCCGCCCTCCAAGCCCTGAAGGAACGGGGCATAAAAGGGACGGGGATTATCGGTGCCTATCATGCGAGGAGGGTGGCGCCGCTGATGGCGCGCGTGCTTCCCCTGCATCGGATGATGCCCGGGATGTCGTTCGAGGGGATGGTGCTTGTTAACGAGGCGCTCCCTTTTTCGGAAGTGGCGTAGCGCATTAAGGAGGTGACGGAGCCGATGAAGGATTCCAAAGGCAGCATCCTCGACATTGTGTATCCGGTGCCCGGACATCCCCCAATGCGGCCGGAACCTGGGTTCTTCGAATTCATAAGCCCTCTTCTCCCGTGCTCTTTCTTTTTCCTGAATCTCCATTTTTTGATACTTGCTTTTGCAACGTTGGGTCTAGCCGGGGGGCTAGTCTTCAAAGACAGTCTGGTTCCACTGCCAAAGGACAAGGCCGTGGCGGCGGCGAATCGACTCACGGCCAAGCGGGACAAGAAAGCAAGGGAGCAGATGAAGAAGGCAAAACGACTGAAGCAGGAGGCATGGGATCGGGGGGAGGATGTGAGCAGTGATGATGATGACGATGATGATGACGAGGTAGTCGTCGACGTGGATTGGGGTGTCCTGGAGGATGAGGACACGCTGACAAGTACCCACTCGTTCGTGCAGGGACGCTTCCCGTTCCACGCGGAGGGAAGTGAGTCGGTGGAGGCCAGAGAGTCTGCCGCTTCGCACAGCGTGCCGCCCGAGGATCGGTGGATGGGGGAAGGTGGGCTTGCCGCCGCCGACCCTAAGGTGATGGTGGAGGGGAGTGGCTCTGGTGCCGCGCCCCATGAGACGATGGAGGGGAGCGGCTCTGGTGCCGCGCCCCACGAGGTGAGGGAGATGAGCCCCCCTGCCTCGGAGCAGGGGGCAGGTTTGAAACGGTCCCACCCAGACGAGTCAGGGTAGGGATCTAGGGATCCATCCCCAAAACACTTCCTCCGGCCGAGGGCGTCAGCGTAAGCTGCTGATTCCCCAGTTTTCATCTTTTTTCCATTTCTATTTTGACCTAATGGCTATTACCTTTGTGTAGGTTCTTGCGGACGGGTCACCCCCTGGGGCTGGCGCCCAAAAAGAGCCTCGCCATACAGGCGGGATGGGTGGCGCTGCCTGACGTCGCCCCTGTTTCGGGCAGGAGCGGCGCCGATGTTGGGGCCACGTTGGCTGATCCGACGGCGCTTGCGGTGGTGCCCACACCCTCGGTGGTTGCCGAGCGGGTGGCACCTTTCGTGGTGGGCGTGGCATAGCCGGCCGAGGGTCAGGTGACGCCGACGGAGGTGGTTGTGACTGTGCTGAGCCAGGCTCAGCCAGACGTCGCTACGGTGGTGCTTGAGGGCGTAGTGCAGTCCGCGCCACCGGGGGCCCAGGTGGATCCGCCCGTGACGCTCGAAGCGGCCTAGATGAAGGAGGGTCCGGTCGGAGGGTCCTCGAGCACGGCGGTGGTGCCGCATAGGGTCAGGAGGGAGCCGCCCCCGGCCCCTTTGTTGGGAGGAAGTCGCTCCCCCACACGGGGGGAGCCGCCGCTCCAGTGGATGGCCGCCCAGGATCCGACGTCGGCTCTTTTCTCGCTCAATGATCATGCCGAGAGCATGGAGCGGGAGGGTCTTGACATCGGAATCTCGACCATGCTGGATGCCCTGGACCAGGCCAGAGGAGCCCTGCGTGAAATCGTTGTTCCTACTAGCCAAGTATTCGCTTGGTTTTCTTCTTTCTTCGCATGTTTTTGTGTTTTCTTATTTCTGATACCAGTCTTCTTCCTCTTCAGATTCTTGTTGCTCGTAGCCAGAATAAATCTTGATTCCTCCGCGAGCAGAAGGCAGAGTGGGATCGCCTTTCTGAGGAGGCCCGGCTGCAAGCAGATATGGCCGCACAGCTTGCCATCGCCTAGGAGCGGGAGGCCCAGGCGCGTCAGGACGTGGAGGAGGCCCATGAGATGTTTGAAGATTTGTCGGCGAGGTCAAAGCTGGATGAGGTGGAGATCGCCAGGCTCCAAAAGGAGCGAGACGAGCTGCTGCAGAGGAATGCCGCGACTAATGAGAAGGCCGGCGAGGTCCTGAAGGAGCTGGAGATGGAGCGGGACCTCAAGCGGAAGGCTGAGAGTAGGGCCATGGCCCTTCAACAGAAGGTGGACGAGGACGTCGAGGTGGTCCGTTCTCTCCGGGCGGATCTCGGTGACGCGGTGAGCCGAAGGTTGAGCGCCGAAAACGTCTCTGTCAAGCTGGAAAAGGAGCTTGCCCATGTACGAAGGACCCTTCAGACTAAGAGTGATGAGCATGATCTTCTGCAAGCTACGGTCGGGGTGGTCCTTGTTGACACCGTTTTTTGCACGTGTCAAAATGATTGGAGTGGACTAATCGGCAAGAGGAAAATTACTGTATACTTTGATAGCCGATGAAAGCCAGCTTGTAAAGATGGTTGCCGATAGATGGTGGTGGTCGATGGAGATGTTGATTTAGACTCGGGCGTTGCCGATGAGGTTGAAGGTGTCATTGTCAATGCCGATGAGGGAAGACTTGAGGGCTACTGCCGATGAAAATAAGGAGTATGTTGATGAGGGAAGACTTGAAGACTATTGCTGATGAAACAGGGGGTATGCCGATGGGAAGAAGGATGGTGAGATTTCCATCGTAATTGAGGCAGACAGGGAAATAGATAGGAGTTGATTTCCTTTTCTATATTTGTTAGGGTATGATTCATGTAAGAGTCACGTGTTTCCTTAGATATAGGCTTGGTGTCCTAGTCGTGTTTGGTTGTATCTCTTTAGATCAGGGTATAAATATGGAGTGAAGGGCAATGTAAAGATATATCAATCAATATCAAAACCAATTTTTACTCTTATTTACATCTACTTACTTTTCGGCGACTTCGTCAATTTGCATTATTTTCTCTTTACGAGTTCTCATTGATTTGGCGAGCTGCATCGCTTCAGTGCGACCTTCGGCGATTCTCGAGTTCCGCGTGAGTACCTCTTGGCCATGACTTCCGGGCGTATCGCTGTTGTCAGGACCAAAGTGCTCGTATCTTCATCCTTGTCGATTAACAGGTCAAATCGACTGGCACGCCTAGGATATCGATTCGGGTATTAGCCCTTTGTGTTTACAGATCCACTTTTGCATCAACACATCTTTTGGCACGCCCGGTGGGACGAATCAATCCGATCAATATGTTCAATTCCGAGATCGATGCGGGGAACATTATCGCGGTATCAGAAGAAGATCTTAAGAAAGAACAGAGGTAGGCTATGGAAAAGGCCGTAGAAGAATACAGGCAGCTTTGTCTAAAATCGTTTAGCCTGAACAAGAGTGGACAAGTCATCTAGAAGCAAGATTTGCCGTTGCCTCGGCAGGTTACCTTTGACTCCAATCCTGGTAAACTTCAAGAGATGATTAATTCTGCAGTAAATCATGCTTTGATTAATCATTCTAATGTGTTATCCAATACTGTTCATAATGCTGTGGTTCGAACTCTCAAGGAAGGACAAGCGTCACCGCATTATGTTGGGCCTGCCTATCACCAACCAGAGCCGACATCTGTCAGTACTTCATCGGCTCCCTCGGCCGTTGTGGGTACAGAGGTTACTTCTTCTCCAGTATCGGCAGGCTTACCTATTATTCAATCTACACCGATACGATCAGATTCGGTACTACTAGGAGGACGAATTCAGCTTAGTACAGATCTATCGGCATCAGCTATGTCAGGCCCTGTGTCTCAGAATAGCCAGATTCCTACTAATTGGTGGGGATATGGTATGCCTCCGGAGTCATCTGCTTTCAATCCTGGATTACTTCAAGTGTTTGATGCAATAGGAAAAGCTCCTATACCATCGGCTGTTTCGCCGATGGCCCAAGTGCCTCAATATGCCACAGCAACTACTGTGCAACCAACTCCAAGGGGTTTCCAGATGCCTTTGGTTCAAACGCCTAGTTCAAATCCATCGGCAAGCTTACTGCCGATGCAGCAGAAAGCCCCTGTTATGAGTCAAACTGGGGTTCAGTTTATGCCTCAAGCTGGTTATAATTATCCAACAATGTCAGCAAATTACCAGCCATTGGTAAGTTTTGTACCGATGGGTTCTAATAATGGTTGGTCAGGACAGTTACCTGTTCAACATATAGTTCAGCAAAATCAATAGATTGCAGGGATTCAGCAAGGTTATATGCAAGCTGGTGTTCAGAATCAAGCATCGGCAGCTCAGCCGATGAATCCTTTCCAACAGGTTAATGGACCACAAGTAACGGCAAATATGCCGATTGCTGGAGAGCGTGGGCCACAAAGATATGTGGAAGGATATCAGTAGGTACCTCCTGTAGAAATTCAGCCAGTTCGTCAGCAGGAAGCTGATGCTTTTTGGGCCGATAGGATAGCAGAAATTATGAAGGATTAGTTTGGGATAAAGCCCAAGGTCAACACTTATTCTTATCGGACTCCATATCCTCCTGCATATGATTTAATTCCTCTCCCAAATCGGTATAAGGTACCAGATTTCACTAAATTCTCCGGGCAGGATGATACATCAACAATGGAACACGTCAATCGCTTCATTATTCAGTGTGGAGAGGCAGCTAGCAGAGATGAGTTAAGAGTTCGATTATTTTCATCATCTTTGTCTGGATCGGCGTTTACGTGGTTCATTTCATTACCACCAAATTCTATTATTACTTGGGCTGATCTAGAAAAACAATTTCATAAGTATTTCTTTGCTGGAATCCATGAGAAGAAGCTTACCGATTTAGTAAGATTGAAATAGCGCAATGATGAATCGGTAGAGAGCTTTGTGCAAAGACTACGAGATGTAAAAAATAAGTGCTACAGTCTGGTGCTGGATGATCGGCAGCTTGCCGATCTGGCTTTCCAAGGGTTATTGCCACATCTTAAAGACAGATATGCTTCTCAGGAATTTGAAAGCCTCAGTCATCTTGTACAAAGGATCTCCGATCAAGATACTAGGGTTTTTGAACCTAAGAAGAATTGGAGTAAAAAGGTATCATTTGTTGAAGAAGTAGGAGATTCTGATTCTGATGAAGAACCAGTTATTGGCTTAGCTGAATGGGTTAAGAATAAAAAGCCGATATCTTGTCCCTTTGGTCAAAAAGAGCCAGAAAAGTTTACCTTTGATATCACCAAGGCTGACAAAATATTTGATCTTCTGCTTCAAGAGGGCCAAATTAAGCTATCACCTAATCATGTGATCCCATCAGTAGAGGAGTTGAAGAAGATCTTGTACTGCAAATGGCACAATGCAACTTCACACAGTACAAATGAGTGCAAGGTGTTCAGGCAACAGTTACAATCGGCTATTGAATCTGGGAGAATTAAGTTTGGTACTTCCAATGCCCAAAGGCCGATGAAAATTGATCAACACCCCTTTCCAGCAAATACGTTGGAGGCCAAAGGGAAGACCAAGGTATTGACGTCCGAGGCTGCTGAGAAAAATGCATCAGTGGATCCCCAACATCGGATAACTACCGATGATGCAAGAAGTAAGGGGTTGCTGGGAGAAAGCAGTAGTTCCAAAAAACCTCCTCGACCTGGTATTGTGATTACTCATCGAAGGCAGCAGGAGGGTTGGCGTCAGCGTAATGATCAATATCGACAACAGCAAGAGGAAAGACGTCGGGAAGAGTGGCATTGGCATAAAGATCATTGGAAGTGCCCGTTTTTTATCCATTGCTGGGAGGAAGGTATTAAATTGCCAACTGTTGAAAATTGCCCTGAGTGCAATGGTTATTATGGGGTCAATCGGTCAAAAAGGGGATTTCAACCTGGCAATCAGGGTTTATTTATCAATGAGCCGATCAGAAGCAGAGCATCAGTGCATGATCGGCTGGGGGGCAGACTTAGTGTACATGAAAGGCTTGGTAAACGCGCTGGATATTTTCCAAGGAATCAAGAGGAGCTTGAAGAAATGGCAAATGCAAGAGTTCCTGATGAGGAAATATTCTACAAGGACCCTAATATACGCCGTGTAGAATCAACTAGGACCTGTTATCAGCCGGTTTGGAAAACCAAGTTTCCTCGATGGTGCCCGGAGGGTCTAACAAAGACACAGAGAAAGAGGATGCAACGTGAGCGTCAGGAGGATTTATACCAAGAGGAAAATTCCTCCAATGAGAGGTCCGATCATCAGCAGTGGCAGGTAAAACACAAAAATAAGGGTCCATCGGCAGATGTTAATATGGTATTCATGTTGCCGATGGAGTTTTTGGCACTATCTAATAATGAGGAAGAAGTTATTCTCTCTGATCAAGTAGCTCAGTTGACACTAGATCCAATGATGGCTGTTTTTGAGAAGCCTACCGATGACGAGAGACAACATCTTAAGGCTTTGTTTGTGAAGGGCAGAGTTGATGGGCAACCTGTGTCTAAGGTACTTATTGATGGAGGGGCTACGATTAATATTATGCCTTATGTGATGTATCGGAAACTTGGTAAGGGAGATCAAGACTTGACCAGAACTGATATGATGCTGAAAGATTTCGAAGGCAATGTGTCACCGGCTAAAGGGGCAGTATGCGTTGAATTGACCATCGACAGCAAAACCTTGCCGACGACGTTCTTTGTTATTAACGGCAAGGGTGCATATAATCTGCTTCTAGGGAGGGATTGGATTCATGCTAATTGTTGTGTTCCTTCTACAATGCATCAATGCCTCGTACAGTGGATTGAGGATAAGATTGAGGTTGTCCCTGGTGATTCTTCTTATATCATCGCATCGGCAGAGTCAGATACTTATGAGCGAACTAAATGCATATCAGGAGAAGCTTGGGAAAAAGAGTTCCTTAGAGTTGCTGATTATGAAATTCCACCGATCCAAGCAGTCGGTTCTGAAGAAGAGTTTTAATGGATAGGTTTGTCGATGATGGAAAATTAGGTCAAGGGTTCACATCGGCAGATGATTTAGTAGAAGTAGATATCGGTGATGGCAATAGGCCAAGACCTACTTTTATTAGTGCTAAGTTAGATTCCAAGTGTAAGCAGCAAATAATTGATGTGTTAAAAGAGTATAAAGACTGTTTTGCTTGGGATTATACTAAGATGCCTGGGTTAGACCGATCGGTAGTTGAACATCGGTTACCTATCAAATCTGGATTTCGGCCACATCAGCAGCCAGCGCGCCGATGCAACCCTAATATACTTCCTGATATTAAGGCTGAAATAACTAAATTAATTGAGGCAAAGTTTATTCGGCAGTGTCGATATGCAGAATGGATCTCTAATGTGGTTCCTGTTTATAAGAAAAATGGAAAACTTCGTGTTTGTATTGATTTCAGGAATTTTAACAGAGCCACGCCGATGGATGGCTATCCAATGCCGATTGCTGATTTATTGATTGATGCTGCAGCCGGACATCAAATTATCAGCTTTATGGATGGTAATGCAGGCTACAATCAAATATTCATGGTTGAAGAAGATATTCCCAAGACTGCTTTCAGATGTCCAGGTCATGTAGGGTTGTTTGAGTGGGTAGTCATGACGTTTGGCTTGAAAAATGCCGGTGCTACTTATCAAAGAGCTATGAACTTTATTTTTCATGAATACATCGGCACATTGGTGGAGATCTACATTGATGATGTGGTGATTAAGTCTGAAAATATTACAAAACATCTAGCCGATCTACGAAAGATATTGGAGTGCACAAGGAAGCATGGATTGAATATGAATCCTAATAAATGTGCATTTGGTGTATCGGCAGGTCAATTCTTGGGTTTTATGGTGCATCAGCGGGGCATCGAAATCATTAGGAAGTCTATTGATGCAATTAGCAAGGTGGTTGCTCCTACCAATAAGACTGAATTACAATCGTTGATCGGTAAGATTAATTTCATTAGAAGATTCATATCTAATCTGTCGGGAAAGATCAAGGCTTTCAGTCCATTACTTAAATTAAAAGCCGATCAGGAATTTGTATGGGGAGCTGAGCAGCAGTTAGCCCTCGATGAAATTAAGAAATATTTAACAAATCCTCTAGTGCTAGTTCCACCTCAACACGGGAAGCCTTTCAGGTTATATTTATCAACTGATGATACAGTTATCGGTTCAGCTCTTATTCAAGAATTTGAAGGGAAAGAACGTGTTATTTATTATTTGAGCAGAAGACTAGTGGATGCTGAGACGAGGTATTCGGCCATCGAAAAGTTATGTCTATGTTTATACTTTTCATGTGTCAAATTAAGGCATTATTTGTTATCTGCCGAATGTACGGTCATATGCAAAGACGATGTAGTCAAGTATATGCTGTCAATGCCGATATTAAGTGGTAGAATCGGCAAGTGGATTTTAGCATTATCAGAATTCGAACTACGTTACGAATCAACTAAGGCAGTTAAAGAGCAAGTGATGGCTGATTTTGTCACTCAGCATTATGATTTGGTGGACTCTTTGGAGGTTGCTCCCTAGACACTTTTCTTCGATGGGTCCACATGTGGTGAAGGAGCAGGTATCGGCATTGTGTTAATTTCACCTCAAGGAAGGAAGTATGAGTTTTCATTGCCGATTGTTGCTACGTCGACGAATAATCAGGCTGAATACCAAGCCTTGGTAAAAGGGTTAGAATTACTGAAGGAGATACGTGCCGATACTGTTGAAATCTTTGGTGATTCTATGCTAGTTGTAAATCAATTGGCTGGACTTTATGAATGCCGAAGTGAAGCTTTGATTTCGTATTATGAAAAATGTTTGCAATTGTTGAAAGGATTTAGAGATTTTCGTCTTGAACATATCTCTCGATTGCATAATGAGGAAGCTAATCGACTAGCTCAGCATGCTTCAGGGTATCAACTTATTCAGGAAGTGCTAACATCGGTAGTTAATACCGATGACTGGAGAAAGGAGATTGTCGATTATTTAAAGGATCCATATAAAAAGGTTGAAAGGCGTATAAGGTTCCAAGCTACCAAGTATGTGCTCCTCGATGATGAATTATATTATCGAACTATAGATGGAGTCTTACTCATATGTGTTGGCAGTGATGAATCGAAAACTTTGATGGGTGAAATTCATGAAGGAGTGTGTGGTGCGCATCAATCGGCTTTCAAGATGAAGTGGATGATCAGAAGGAATGAATACTATTGGCCGACTATTCTTGAAGATTGTTTTAAATATTTTAAAGGATGTCAGGGATGTCAGAAGTTTGGTAATATTCAAAGAGCGCCTGCATCGGCTATGAACCCTATAATCAAACCGTGGCTGTTCCGGGGATGGGCTATTGATCTCATTGGTCAGATTTATCCGCCATCGAGTAAGGGACATAAATTTATTCTGGTTGCTACTGATTATTTCACAAAATGGGTTTAGGTAATTCCTTTGAAAAAGGTGACATCGATTAATATGATTGATTTTGTGAAAGAGCATATTGTTTACCGATTTGGTATTCCTCAGACTATCACTACAGATCAGGGCACTATGTTTACATCAGGAGAATTTGATGAGTTTGCTATAGGTATGGGAATTAAAGTTTTAAATTCTTCTCTATATTATGCTCAAGCTAATGGTCAAGCTGAGGCTTCTAACAAAGGGATCATCAAACTCATTAAGCGCAAAATTGAAGAAAATCCTAGGAGGTGGCATACAGTATTAAATGAAGCCTTGTGGTCATATCGGATGTCATGTCATGGTGCAACCAAAGTAACGCCTTATCAGTTAGTATATGGACACGATGCAGTATTGCCTTGGGAAATTAAAGTTGGCTCTAGGCGAATACGTTCTCAAGATCAGCTGACAGCCGATGATTATAATACTCTTATGAAGGATGAGTTGGAAGATGTGGCGGGTCATCGGTTAAGGGCTTTAGTTAGCATCGAAGAAAATAAAAAAAGAGTAGCCAAATGGTATGACAAGAAGGTGAAGATAAAGGAGTTTGCCGATGGAGATCTAGTCTAGAAATTGGTTTTACCGATTGGGACTAAAAGTTCAAAGTTTGGAAAGTGGTCTCCTAACTGGGAAGGTCCATATCGGATAAATCAGTCTGTTCCTGGTAACACATATATTCTAGAAACCCTCGAAGGGGTTGTGTTTCCTAGAGCATTAAATGGAAAATATTTAAAGAAATATTACCCTAGTATCTGGATAGATGCATAAAAGTATAAGTGCCGATAACAGTCCTATCGGCTAGAATTATGCAACGATGTCAATGTCTCATAAAGTGCTGATACAATAAACAAGATTACAAGTTCAAAAAGGATTGGATAGCTAATATCGCACACAGGCGAATCTGCTCGGCTTCCTCCATTTCTTTGACATCGTCATCGGCAGTACCCTCCACAGGCTTGAGTTTTTTCTTCATGGCCAAAGCTTTGCGAGCTTGCATATCTCTTTCTTGCTGAAGGGTTTTGATGGCATTGGGTAGCTGGCTTTCTTCTTGTTGAGCATGAGTTAAGGCTGCATCGATTTCCTTCAATTCAGCCAATAGAGCCGTCTTCCTTGCTGATAAATCCAAGATTTTCTGCTTAAGTTCAGCACCCGAAGTCTGCAAATTGCCGATGCCCTTGTGCTTTTCATCGGCAACGTGTTTCAGTTGTAGCATCTCTTCTTTGAGTTGAGCCTGAGCTGCTCTATCGGCAATACGTTCAGCAGCCCGTTGATATTGTAGTTGGCGACTTTCTAAA
Source organism: Miscanthus floridulus (assembly GCF_019320115.1). Lineage (NCBI taxonomy): Eukaryota > Viridiplantae > Streptophyta > Magnoliopsida > Poales > Poaceae > Miscanthus > Miscanthus floridulus. Next base: position 121,763,625 of record NC_089588.1, read on the forward strand.
TGGGTTGCTGGGAAGAGTACTTCTTCAACATCGGCAGGGACCTGGCCACGGATTGTTTTGAAAATTGCCTTTGCGGGGTCCGAGTCATCTACCAGTTGGGCGGTATCCTACTGTAGTAGGTTCAGGAGAGCTTCCAACCTGGACTTAGTTTCTGTCGATATTGTTCCCAATGCAAGGGAAGAACTTGTTTCCTCTCCCTCATCGTCAGAGATGTCAATAGCAAAGGAGAATAGGCTGTTTGGGGAGTCTTGTTCCTGAGAAAAAGGAAAGGAGGTCAGTTAAGGATAAGTATGAGTATTGTAAATCAGCTAGGTTCATCGGTTTACCTGTTTCAAGGCAATTTCCTGTGTTTGACTGGAAGAAACAACCTGGAGTGTGCCGTGTGAGGGGTCGGCTGAGCTTACCAATGGGATGTCCTCTATGACTTCATCAGTGGTTGGCTCTTGAGGCATGCTGACCGATGGCATTGGGGCAGATGTAGGGATTGGCGTGGACCTTTGGCGTTTTGGCTGTGCCTCGGCATCTGTTAAAGCTTTGCGCTTTGCTTGAGCATCGGCAACAATTGGCTGGGGGGCATCGGCACTTGTTGGTTGTGAAGCTTGGACGTCTGGTACGCTTGCCGATGTACCCAATTGTTGCTGCAAAACAAGTGTAAGGTATGATACTTAACTGATAAAATGAGAAGTCAAGAGAATACCTCTGAAGGTTTGTCAAAAGAAGTGGTGCTTGATATCGGAGGAATTGCCGATGACGATCCAGTAGCAGCTCTTACCCCCTGATGATTAATGTTAATATAGTTTGTAATCGGTATAAGTAGAAATAAACAAGGATTGTTACCTTGAATGCCTTGACCAAGGTTGTAGCAGCAGCCGATGGAGTGGCCCTAGCTGTAGCCAATTTGGATTTAGAGGTGATGGTCTTGGTGCGGATCTTCTGGTGGGTCAAAGCAGTTAAGGTGGGGGCGTTGTAGCCGATCGGTGATATCGGGGAAACAGGCTGAAGATTGAAGGGTTTCCCACTTTTGCTCACCGATGGTGCTGGGTTGTTAACCTGTCATAAGAAAGTCAGTTACTGACATATGTAGGGAAAAAGCCAAAAGGAGTTAAAAGAAACTTACTGCGTTGTCAGGGATGGCATATTCAGGGTCGATCATGTGCCGATATGTGTGAGCAAAAGTTGCAAACAGTTGTTCCTTCCACTCTCGCCACCATTGCTTGTATGACTCGGTGATGAAGGATATTGGCGTCCAGGTGGATATATCGACATCTGTGGTATCGGCATCGGGGGAGAGTTGTACTACCTTGTTCCAATCTGTTCCACAGGTGATTGTTTCCCTGGGTTTGATCACATCGGCAAAGCAAAGTTTGATTGGCAGTTGCCCAAAAGCCAATTGACGGGATACTGCCGATGGGTTGTAAAATTCATACGAAATGTTGGTGTTTTTCCCGCTACCAAATGTATTTACTGGAATTGCCCTGGGAGTAATGATGGCCATCATGAGTTCCTTATCTTGATTCAGGGTGTCATCAGCAAAGTTGAAAAGTAGGGGAAATCTGTTTTCCTCGTCAATATAAGGTACCCAGGCCCTATGATCACGAGAAAGACCATTGTAGAAGTTTTGGAAGAATCTGCCGATCTGGTCTTCATTGGCCTCTGTTCTAGGAAGGACAATTATGGCTTCACCAAAGTTGTGGGGTGAGCGTGTTGCCGATTCATCATCCCCAAGCACATGGTCTTCAGCAATTTCTCGTGGGAATTGTTGGGCAAAAAAGTCCCATTGCAAACGTTTGTGCATATGGGCATTCAGCCACATGTTGATAAACCACCACGGGCCTTCTAGGTTGCCGATGGGTTCGCCAAGCAGAAGTTTCTGAGACACTTGATGAAGAAGATGATAAGTGGAGCTCAGAAGGTATCGGCCAAGAGGAAACCTTACACCATTAGCCAAAAGTTCAGCTGCGGGGAGGAAGGCGTTGGTTGGCCCTACTGATCGACCACAAAAGATAAATTTTTCTAACCACATATTCAAGAATGTGGCATGTTCCCTCTGGTTAGGTGTCCCAGTCTTCTGGTATTCTTGAATGTATCCCGTCCAACCGCCGATGTTGCGGGTATTCACCCTATATTCAGATTTTCTACCATAAATGGAGCCTTCATCGGCGGTTGAGATATCCAAGCCAGTAAGCATGTGGACATCGGCAAGTGTAGGAGTAGCTGGGCCATGTCCAAACATAAAAGTGTTTGTTGTGTCTGACCAGAAGTAAGCAGCTGCAATCATCATCGATTCATTTTTCTGCATATCGGCAATAGATAACCTAATGCATTGGTCTAATTTCCGTTCTGCCCAGTATACTTGCATCGATCTATTAACCCTCAAGTACCAATCTTTCCACCCTTTGGTGGTTTTGGGCCAAGATCGGAATGTGTCTTTCCATAAATTCAGAGAGAAATTTTGGGCTCTAAAGGGGATTCTATTAACTTCTGCATTAATCAGATCGGTTGGATCTGGGTTGCCCATTGGTCCCAGGCATTGGACATGCGGCTGATCGGTTGGAATAATTAGTTTGTTGCGCAGTTCCTAAAGTTTAAAGGATCCGGAGAGCAAAAGAAAGGAAAAATCACCAACTGTATAGACTTGCAAAAACTAGGGGAATCAAAGTAAAAGGTAGTGGAAGTGAAGCGAACCGCGGGGACGTCGAAGTTAATTGCCATTATCTTGAGGAAGATGAGGGCACGAGCCGGAGACTTGAGGTACCGCTGGAGAAGGGTTCTTGTTGGTTGAGGTCGTGCAGTGGTTCATCGGAGTCGCCGCCGGAAAGAGAAAATGTCAACAATTGGAGTCTGAGGGTAGAAGACGAGTGTTCTGGAGGAGTCTATTTATAAGCCGCTTGGAGTAGGGGTATTTTGGACTTATCTCTATGCCGTGCGCATGTAGGTCGAAGTGGTTCAGATGGATATGGTAACTGTTCGCACAATAATCAGGGGATTGTACAGATGGGTTGATGGTAAGTAATCATGATTTGGAAGAAATATCGGTACAGGATATTTTAATTCTGAAAATGACAGCATTATTATGTTAAGATCTTGCCGATGGGTTATTGTTTCGGTATCTTAACCATAATCAAGGCAAGAGTGGTTGGCGATTGTGCGATATTTACTGAAGTGCGTGAATCAGGATTAGATTGGATTTGATAACAGATCAGGTTTTGGCTTGGAGAATGAGTTACAGTAATCTGGAGTAAATTTCGGAGCATTAATGGTTTTATACTCCGAAATTGGGGGGCATGTGTTGACACCGTTTTTTGCACGTGTCAAAATGATTGGAGTGGACTAATCGGCAAGAGGAAAATTACTGTATACTTTGATAGCTGATGAAAGCCAGCTTGTAAAGATGGTTGCCGATAGATGGTGGTGGTCGATGGAGATGTTGATTTAGACTCGGGCGTTGCCGATGAGGTTGAAGGTGTCATTGTCAATGCCGATGAGGGAAGACTTGAGGGCTACTGCCGATCAAAATAAGGAGTATGTTGATGAGGGAAGACTTGAAGACTATTGCCGATGAAACAGGGGGTATGCCGATGGGAAGAAGGACGGTGAGATTTCCATCGTAATTGAGGCGGACAGGGAAATAGATAGGAGTTGATTTCCTTTTTTATATTTGTTAGGGTATGATTCATGTAAGAGTCACGTGTTTCCTTAGATATAGGCTTGGTGTCCTAGTCGTGTTTGGTTGTATCTCTTTAGATCAGGGTATAAATATGGAGTGAAGGGCAATGTAAAGATATATCAATCAATATCAAAACCAATTTTTACTCTTATTTACATCTATTTACTTTTCGGCGACTTCGTCAATTTGCATTATTTTCTCTTTACGAGTTCTCATTGATTCGGCGAGCTGCATCGCTTTAGTGCGACCTTCGGCGATTCTCGAGTTCCGCGTGAGTACCTCTTGGCCGTGACTTCCGGGCGTATCGCTGTTGTTAGGACCAAAGTGCTCGTATCTTCATCCTTGTCGATTAACAGGTCAAATCGACTGGCACGCCTAGGATATCGATTCGGGTATTAGCCCTTTGTGTTTGCAGATCCACTTTTGCATCAACAGTCCTTGATGCCCTGAAGGTGGTGGAGCCGGTGGAGACCAGCCCGCTCGCGGCTCGTGCCGCAGGTATCACAGCTCGGGTGGGCCAGCTTGAGGAGAGTGCTTTTCATGCCAGGATCACCCAGGCCTTCACCATCGCCCATGCTCATTATGAGAAGGAGATCAATCAGAAGGTGATGAGCGAAGGTTTCCCGTCTACCTATGAGGATGAGGAGCTGGAGGCAATTGAGAAGATGGTTGCTCCCCTTGCGAAAAAACTGGCGGATAATCTGAAAGAAATGGTTCTCCCTTCGCGGAAGTAGTTAGTCGAATAATTTTGAGAACAACTTATATGTAATATGTGAACAAGTGTCGGTATTTTCGAGTCTGGACGCAGTTTCGTGATTTTGCTTCGTAATTTTGTTTTGTTTGATTTTTTGCGATCTTACCAATCTGTAACCCCGAAACTTGCCGCTGGTCTTGATGCGAGGAGATTGTTTCGAAAGAAGGAAGGGAGGTAGCCGTACCTTAACCAGCCCCCAAGTAAGGTTCGACCCCCTGCATTTGCTGGGGTCGGGGGTTACTGGAGACCGGAACGTTCAGATGGAATCCCATTCCATGGTTTTGGTGATAGGGTCGGCGAAGTCCTTGGATGGCATTGCAATATTCCCTGCCCTATCTTCCAATAGAAATCCCTAACTGGGGACTCTATGGGCTCAGCAAGGTAGGGCCTTCAAACCTGTGTCCCTGTATTGATTGGCTCGAGCCCCCGGGCCTTGTCAGGGTCTGATAGGGGTCAGCCGTAATTTGTGTGTTACCCCGTCCTCGATTTTTGCAATCGGAGGGGCTGAGTAAATGACACTTGCCTCAACGGCTCGAGTATCGCGCTCAACGAGCTCGCTAATGGGTACGTTCGTGTGGAATCCAGGTCCATCATTTGCTAATGGGGTCGGCAGAGCCCTCTGGTGGCACTCCACAACTTCTTAACCCACCTCCCGGTAGATGCCCGAGCCGTTCGATAGGCTCAGGCGGCCCGATGGCCTCTCCTCGATGGAGATTCTGTGGGTTTGGCTTGGGGTTAGAATCGAACGAGAAAAGGTTGAGACGTCCCTGTCCGCTTCTGAGCGAGGTTGGGCAGGGCCGCTGGGGCTCGTCTTAGTTATTTCTCCCTAGCTCTGTTCGGCATGAGGCGGCCTCGAGCCCTTCGCGGGCCGGCCTTCGAACCTCGGCCTGTTGCCACCTATATCGAATGAGGCGACGGCCGTTTTGCGACACGAAGCGTTGGGATGTAATGTTTTGCATATGTAATGCTTGAATGTATAATTTAATCAAAATAAAGGCGGGGTCAGTAACGTTACCTTGGTGGCATGAGTGACGGAAAAGTTCCTACCAAATGTGTTCGTGCGGGGTTCGGGCCCTGATGTTTGCGATGAGGTTGGAGTAACCTGCATAAGAATCGCTATTCTTTGTTTTTTGTATCTCGGTGGCGGTCCGAGCCGTTCGATTGACTTGGGCAACCTGACAACTTCTCCTTTGGGGGAGATTCTATTGGCAGACCCCTCCGAACCCTTCTTGAGAAGGCAGATGTCGAAGCTGGAGACGCGGGGGGCGTTCAGTATGATTATTCTAGTGAACAGAAACACCGTAGCTGTCGGGGCGTAGGGTCTACTAGTTCGTCCAGTTTTACTCAAAGTTCTATGCCCATATTCCGTGCCCCTGGTTTCAAGCGTACGGAGGGGTCGGGTGAAGAGGATGTCTAGACTGGTAGACATCCTCGGTAGCCCCTGAGTGATGTTCGTGTCCCCGCCGTTTGATAGGGTCGGAAGTTCGGTAATAAATTTTTAACGCGTAAAGTAAGAAGGCAGAGATGCTTTTCTTTGGACGTTCGTTCGTCATCTCTCCTAGGCCACATGGTCGACCCAGGAGAGCCGTTGGGCTCCCCTTTATAGAGGTCCTGTTGTCGGATCGTTGCGTGGTCCTGCATGGGGAGGCGAAGGGTCGTCTGCCCATGTGGGCGCCTTAATTGCCGCATCCAGAGCGGGTCAGTGGTTACCTGGGCAGTGTCCAGTTTGACTAGGGGGGACACCTCGTCGACCGGGGCGCGTCCCGTCAGTTCCGGTGCGTCCCCTCAGGTGTCTATCAGCATTGATTCCGTATTTAAGGAGGGGAAGGGAGAGGGTTTTTCGTCCAACCTTTCACCTTTCCCACCTCTTCTTCTGCCTCTGAGCCGCTACCTCTCCTTCTCCCTTTCCGCCGAATGCGTCCGTGCGTTGCGGCGGTTCCTGAGTGAGGAAGAGTAATGCCAGAGAGATAGAAAACTCACAAATCCGCTCATGAATCTAGAGCGTGATGTCGAGCCGGAGGTCATCCAACGTAGATGAGATTGTGCATGACGCCCTTGCTGAGGAGTCGCTGCTGCCGAAGGAGAAGGAGCGCTGGCAGGCGCCGTACGTTGTCGACTTTGCCGTCGTTTGCTGTGTTCCTCCCTTGGCGAGAGGCGTTTCTTGCTCTGACACCGTTGTCAGGGTTGTGACTGGCGACGATGGCGTAGTCCCCGGATGCCCTGGCGGTGGCATCACTGTTGGGGTTGAGGCTGGTGACGATGGCATAGTCCCCGGATGCCCTGGCGGAGGCGTCGCTGTTGGGGTTGCGGCTGACGACGATGGCATAGTCCGTGGACGCCCTAGCAGAGGCATTGCAGATGACGGCGCCTTTGAGGATCCCATGAAGCGGCGGGATGTTGTCGATGGAGAGTGTGGCGCGGTGGCCGCAGTAGACGAGCTGGCCCGTGTATACGCCCCGGGCATCGCCGATGGAGAGCGTGGTGCGGCGGCCGCAGTAGACGAGCTGGCCCATGTACATGCCCTGGGCGTCGCCGATGGAGAGTGTGGCGCTGCGACCGCATCAGTACTTTAGTAAAGCTAAGAAGAGACTGTAATTGAATAAGTTTATGGGGAAGCCCCCGAGTAAACAGTCCTCTAAATTTATAAGTATATTAGTCCTTTTTGTAATGAAATCACTTTGTAAGTGGCAAATTTGTGCAAAAAATGAACAAATTTTCATCTTTTGCTTATGGCAAGCAATCTTTTTATCTTTCCCTTTTTTGTAGAAACGGTTTTAGTGCCCTCCGGCCCTTCTCATGGTCTAAGTCGTAAGAAACTAGGAATGTGGGCGAACTAATTCTAATTGAGCTAGTGAGCAAAGAGGTTGCAGCCGCTAGGGCGTGGGTCTCCCGCAGTCCTACCAGTTGTATTCAGAATTTGTTCCCAAAATCTTAGCCCTTAGGACTTGTTTATGAGAAGAATGGAAAAATTAGAGAATGTTTGCAAATATATAACACAGGAGGTTTTTGCAAGCGTAATATTTGTATTACTCATTTCAGCCCCCGAGTGAGGTGTGACCCCTCGCGATTTGCAGGGGTCGAAAGTCACTAAGGATCGAGGTTTCGTAATGACAAAAACTGATAAGGAAGAGTATATGGTTATTTTAAGGGTAAAAACGACATAGCTACTCAATGTTCTAGGCGTTGGTGAGGACCTCGCCGTTGATGGTTTTCAACCTGTAGGCGCCCGGGTGAAGTACTTCCACGACAACGTAGGGCCCTTCCCAGGGCGGGGAGAGTTTGTGGCGATCCTTGTTGCTCTGCACAAGGCAGAGGACGAGGTCCCCGACGTTGAAGGATCGACCCCGTACCCGTCGGCTGTGGTACCGTCGCAACGCCTACTGGTACTTAGCTGAACGGAGGAGGGCGATGTCGTAGGCTTCATCTAGCTGGTCCATGGTGTCTTGGTAAGATGCCTCGGCCCTCTGTTCATCGTATGCTCTGATTCTTGGTGCTCCATAGTCGAGGTCCGTTGGGAGAACGGCCTTGGAACCGTAGACCATGAAGAAAGGTGTGTAGCCGGTGGTCCGGCTAGGAGTTGTCCTTAGGCTCCAGAGCACGGCCAGGAGCTCAGCGAGCTAGCGCGCACTGAACTTGTTCAACCGGTTGAAAATTCTAGGTTTGAGGCCTTGAAGGAGCATGCCGTTTGCGTGCTCGACCTGCCTGTTCGTCCGGGGGTGTGCGACGGCTGCCTAATCGATCCGGATGTGTTGTTCATCACAGAATCGAACGAATTTCCTACCGGTGAACTACGTGCCATTGTCTGTGATGATGGAGTTCGGTACTTCAAAGCAATGGATGATGTCGAGGAAGAATAGCACAGCTTGCTCGGATTTGATCGTGGATATTGGTCGAGCTTCAATCCATTTTGTAAACTTGTCTATGGTGACAAGCAGGTGGGTGAAGCCCCCGGGTGCCTTTTTGAGTGGCCCAACCAGGTCGAGCCCCCAGACCACGAAGGTCCACATGATGGGGATCATCTGGAGTGCCTGGGCCGGGAGGTGTGTTTGCCGAGCATAGTACTGACACCCTTCGTAGGTGCGTACAATTTGCTCAGCATCGGCTACTGCGGTGGGCCAGTAAAAGCCTTGTCGGAATGCATTTCCAACCAAGGTTCTTGGTGCGGCATGATGACCGTAGATTCCACCATGGATGTCGCCCAGCAGGAGCTTCCCCTGTTCGCCAGGGATACAGAGTTGTAGAATACCGATGTGACTCCGTTTGTAGAGTTCGCCCTCTACAAGAACGAAGGACTTGGCGTGTCGCGTGAGCCGTCAGGCTTCCATCTTGTCTGCTGGTAGTATGTCATGGAGGAGGTAGTAGAGGTAAAGCGTTCTCCAGTCATCGGGAGGGTCAAACTCCACTGCTGGGTCCTCTTCAAGCTCCATAAGCTCAGGGTCGGGTGGAGCAGTTGGCGGATCGGCCCCTGGGGTCAGACTAGATGGGCCATCGTCGGCTTGTTCTGACCCTGTGTAGCATACCGAGGGTTTGTGTTGATCGCTGGCAAAGACGCCTGTCGGGACTGGCTCTCGGTCGGACGCTGCTTTCACGAGCGTGTCGGCTGCTTCGTTGAGGCGCCTTGGGATGTGATTGAGTTTGAGGCCGTCGAATCTGTCCTCCAGCCGTCGGACTTCTTGATAGTATGCCTCCATCTTGGCGTCATGGCAGCATGACTCCTTCATGACCTAGTTGACGACCAGCTGAGAGTCGCCCCTAACATCGAGGCATCAAATGCCCAGCTCAATGGCAATTCGTAGGCCGTTGATGAGTGCTTCGTATTCTGCAGTATTGTTTGATGAGGGGAAATGGAGCTGAACCATGTACCTCATGTGGACCTCGAGGGGGGATACAAAAACTAGTCCTGCGCCGGCGCCCTTCTTCATTAGCGATCCATCGAAGTACATTGTCCAGTACTCTTGATCGACGACTGCTGGTGGCATCTAGACCTCGGTCCACTCCGCGATGAAGTCAGCCAGTACCTGAGATTTGATCGCTGTTCGGGAGGCATAAGAAATGCCCTGATCCATCAGCTCGAGCACCCACTTTGCGGTTCTTCTCGTAGCGTCATGGCTATGGATGACCTCATCGAGGGGGAACGATGTCACTATTGTTACAGGGTGTGATTCGAAGTAGTGGCGTAGCTTCCTCTTGGTGATGAGGATGGTGTAGAGGAGTTTTTGGATTTGGGAGTAGCGGGCTTTGGAGTCAGATAATACCTCGCTAATGAAATATACAGGGCACTGCACCTTGAAGGCGTGCCCCTCTTCCTCTCGCTCTACCACTAAGGCGGAGCTGACCACTTGGGTGGTGGCCGATATATACAGTAGGAGGGATTCTCCGTTGCATGGAGGAACTAGGACCGGAGGTTTAGTTAAAAATCACTTAACCATGTCAAGCACCTCCTGAGCCTCGAATGTCCACTCGAAGCAGTCAGATTTCTTTAGGAGTCAATAAAGGGGGAGTCCTCATTCACCGAGGTGCGAAATGAATCGGCTGAGGGCGGCCAGGCACCCTGTGATCCGCTGAACCCCCTTTATGCTTTGGATCAGGCCCATCCTTGTGATGGCTGATATCTTCTCTGGGTTGGCTTCGATGCCATGCTCGGAGACGATGAAGCCGAGCAGCATGCCCCTCGGGACCCCAAAAACGCATTTTTCGGGATTGAGTTTGATGCCGTTTGCCCAGAGTTTCGCAAAGGTTTGTTCAAGGTCGGCGACAAGGTGGTCAGCTCGTTTGGACTTGACTACGATGTCATCGACATAGGCCTCAACGGTTCGCCTGATGAGGTCTCCGAAACAATTGAACATACATCGCTGGTAAGTTGCCCCAACATTCTTCAGACCAAACGGCATTGAAATGTAGCAAAATGATCCGAAGGGGGTGATAAAAGATGTCGCGAGCTGGTCGGACTCTTTCATCACGATTTGGTGGTAGCCGGAGTATGCGTCAAGGAAGCAGAGGGTTTCACACCCTGAGGTGGAATCGACTATTTGGTCTATTCGTGGCAAAGGAAACGGATCCTTTGGACACGCTTTGTTGAGGCCGGTGTAATCGACACACATTCTCCATTTCTCGCTCTTTTTTCGCACAAGAATGGGATTTGCTAACCACTCTAGGTGGTATACTTCCTTAATGAATCCTGCGGCCAGCAGTTTGGCTATCTCCTCGCCGATGGCCCTGCGTTTCTCCTCGTTGAAGCGGCGCAGGCGTTGCTTCACCAGCTTGGAGCCCGGGTGAATTTTTAAGGTATGCTCGGTGACCTCCCTTGGGATGCCTGGCATATCCAAGGGTTTCCATGCAAAGATGTCTTTGTTATGCGGAGGAAGTCGACGAGCGCGCTTTCCTATTCGGAGGAGAGCGCGGTCCCGATACGGACTTTTTTGCCCTCGGAGTTGCTGGGGTCCAAGAGGACCTCCTTGGGTCCTTCCACCGATTCGAACGACCCGGACGACCTCTTCGCATCAGTTGCCCCTTCAACGACCTCCTCCCTAAGGGTGGCGAGCTCTTTGGAGGCGATGACTGTGGATGCATGTCCGCAGCATTCGACTTCGCACTCGTAAGCGCGCTGGAAGGAGGTGCCGATGGTGATGACCCCGCGGGGCCCAGCATCTTCAGCTTAAGGTATGTATAATTGGGGACGGCCATGAACTTTGCGTAGCATGGTCGTCCCAGGATGGCGTGGAAAGTCCCCGGGAACCCCACTACGTCGAAGGTGAGGGTCTCAGTCCGGTAATTGGACCGATCCCCGAAAGTGACGGGCAGATCGATCTGCCCCAGTGGCACGGCTTGCCTACCAGGCACGACGCCATGGAAAGGTGCTCGGATGGGACGGAGGTTTGTTCGGTCGATGCCCATCTCATCGAGCGTCTTGGCGTACATGATGTTGAGGCCGCTGCCTCCATCCATCAGTACTTTCGTGAGCCGCTTTGGGCCGACGATCGGATCGACGACAAGTGGGTACCTTCCTGGGTGTGGGACGACATCCGGATGGTCGGTCCGGTCGAAGGTTATGGTGGATTCCAACCACCAGAGGAAGGTAGGCGTGGTCGGTCCGGCTGTATAGACCTCGCGGCGCGTGACCTTGGAGTCGTAGGCCGTTGATCCTCCGAAGATCATGAGGGTGCTGGTCGGCGTTGGGAAGGCGTCGTCCTTCTCCTCTGCGTCGTCTATGGCGGGAACATGTTCCTTCCCCTGCTCCCCTTTGTTAAGGCCCCCGGACAAGTATTTGCGCATGAGGCCGCAATCCTTGTATAGATGCTTGGCCGGGAAGGCGTGGTTTGGGCATGGCCCCTCGAGCATTTTCTCGAAGTGGTTCAGAGTGCCCTCCATGGGCTTCCGGCCACCTTTGCGGTCGGCGGCGACCACGAGCGAGTTGTCGCGCCGTTGCTTCTTACTTTTCCTTTTGGCGGGACGATTGGAGGCGCCTTCGCTGGCGTCCTCGTCCCGCCTCGTCTTTCCGTCGGAGCGATCGAAGATGGCTCCGACCGCCTCCTCTCCAGAGGCATGACTGGTGGCGATGTCCAGGAGTTCCTTGGTAGTCCGTGGGCCCCTGCGTCCTAGCTTGTGGACCAGGGATTCGTAGGTTGTCCCGGATAGGAAGGCTCCTATCATGTCGGTGTCGGCGACATTAGGGAGCTCGTTGCACTACCAAGAGAAGCGCCGGATGTACCCGCGGAGGGTTTCATCGGCCTTCTGGCGGCAGTTCTTGAGGTCCCATGGGTTTCCAGGGCGTTTGTACATGCCCTGGAAGTTGCCCACGAAGATCTCCGTCAGATCCGCCCAACTTTGAATGGCGTTGGACGGTAAGTGCTCCAGCCATGCTCGCGCCGAATCGGCCAAGAACAGCGGGAGATTGCGAATAATGAAATCATCATCACTCGCTCCACCGGCCTGACATGCAAGCCGATAGTCTTCGAGCCAAAGCCTGGGATTTGTTTCGCTAGAATATTTAGGGATGTTGGTAGGCGGTCAATACCTTAGGGGGAACGCAGCGTTGAGGATGTGTCGACCGAAGGCCTGAGGACCTGGCAGGCTAGGGCTCGGGCTTCGGTCCTCATTGCTGTCGTAGCGTCCGCCACGCCGGGGATGGTAGCCGTAGCGTGCTGCTTCTCCATCGTCACCGTGGGCGCGTTTTTGAGCATCGATGATGCTGCGTACGTCGTGGCCATGGCCGAGGCATTGATGCACTGGGACGACGGAGGGCTGCCTGCCGCCTGGCGGTGTTTGGTGAACGGACGTGTCCCTGGTGGGACGCACTGAGGGCGTGCACCGGCTGGTGTCGGGTTCGCGTTGTCGAGACAACAAACTTTCCGCCTGCTGCGCCGCCGCACGCTCAAGCAACGTGCGAATCTCCCTGTGGGCCCGGCGATCCTCAGACATCGCGGCCTTTGGGAGGCCGTGAAGCAAGGCCATTGCGGCGGTGATGTTCTGGCTTGCCCGAGCGAAGTGAGGGAGAGTCCCATCATCAGTGAGGATCCTCCGATGCACATCACGGGCTGAGGCGCATGCGTGCCCACCATCTCCGCGACGCTTGATCTCCTCCTCGATGTTTCGGTACTCCCGGACAAGCTGTTGTCCGGTGTCATCGATCTCCAGCTTTCGTGCTCTTAGTTGCTCCATCCTTACGTGAGATGGAGCCACCGTCTCCACCTCGATCCTAGCGTCGAGGTTGCCTGTTGGGGTTGTCTCCTCTCCGGAGACGCTTTGGACGTGCCCCTCGGGGGTTTGCGTCATGAAGCATTCCCGGGAAGGGTGATGGCTCCCCTTGCTGGAGTCAGAGCTGGAGGACGACTCTGGTTCCTCTGCGAGGAGCCCATAGAGTGTCTCTGGATCGTGTTCGATTACCCCCATGAACTCGCTATCCGTAGGCAGCTGAACCATGCGTAGAGCTAGAAGGTGGCCAGCGGTCGCCGCGACGTTGCGGAGACCGAATGAAAACGCTGTCGGGGCGCTTCGTACGGGGCCTTTCGGAAAAAGGGTGATGCTGCGCGAGGGCTCCCTGGATAACTAGGGTCCAAGGGAGTCGCCCCGTGGGCCCTCAAGCCTCAGACGGCTGAGGTTGATGGAAGGGAGAGACTGTGCGGCCATGTGGGTCAGCGCCAGTTCTCCTTCTAGTGTGACGATAAAATCTAGGTCGCCGAAACGCACGTGTGCGCCCAGGGCCCAGCTGATTGCGTGGGTGGCCATCCGAAGCCTGATCTGGAACGCACAAGCCCCCTACCTGGCGTGCCAACTGTTGGTTTTTCGTACAAGCACCGGCAAGTAAATTTATAGTAATGCGCGTTAGGCTCGGATGGTGCGCTAAAGGACACAAGATTTATACTGGTTCGGGCCGAATGTCCCTACATCCAGTTTGTTGCTGCTCGTGTTATTAGCACCGTGAACGGTTCGTAGTAGGGGGTACAAATAATCGAGAGAGGGACTGGTCCCAAGTCTCTGATGGAAGGGTTGAAAGGAGGCCAAGAGCTTGATCGCAGCTTGACTGTGTGAGTGTTGTGTACTCTGTCGTCGAAGATCGGTCCCTTTGGTGGAGGAAACGCATCCCCTTTTATAGATGAAGGGGCTGGCTTTACAAGGGTGAGGGCTTTAGGATGCGTATTCTACCTAGTCTTGTGGCTCACGTCTACCCGGCCTGGTTCTTCATTCTGATGAGTGTGAAGGAAGATAAGCGTCTACAATACTGTCGATGCCTCTGTAGAATGTCAGGTTGGTTACAGAATGCTGCCCTGCGCAAGGTATGGGCTGCAATACAGTGGTTTTGACTTATGAGTCTCCCTCAGCCTTGCTCCGCACGCCTTCTGGTTCCTATGAGACTTCGTCGGAGCGCCGTGGTCAAGGTCTTTTGACTTGGTGGACCTGAGGGGTCGAGAAGCGGGCACAGCTCCCTTGGGTCCATAGCGTGGTGACAGAATATCCGTTGTTCGTGGAGATAGCAAATCCTTTTCTGGAGCGTAGCGGTTGTCGTATATCTTCGTCGGGTTTTGTGTCCCAGAGCTGAAGGCGGCGCCTACAACCCTACAGGACGAGGGTCACGCACCTGAAATACCTTTCGGGCTCTGCGGCGCCCGGAAGGGTCTAAAGCACCTGTCCCGTCATTCCCTGGCAGTACTTTTCCTGCCAGGGCGCAGGGTATGGTCCTTGGAGCCATGGTTGACCCGAACGTCTTGTCTTGCCCTATACCCATCACCATGAGGGAACGGGGAGAAGTTGTCAGGTAAGATGAAATCAGTCTTTAGATATCGAGTAGGGCGAGGCTCGTTCCTGGCTGTCGGGTGGAGCGGAGGCCAGTCCTTATCTCTTGGTCGAGACCGAGCCCGCCCCTCCGGGGTCGGGCGAGGCGGAGTCTATCCCTCAGCCCTCGGGCGAAACCGAGCCCGCCCCAAAGGCGTCGGGCGAGACGGAGACTAGCCCTGAGCCCTCGGGTGAGGCAGAGCTATCTCAAAGGTGTCGGGCGAGGCGGAGTCTATCCCTCAGCCCTCGGGCGAGACCGAGCTCGCCCCAAAGGCGTCGGGCGAGGCAGAACCAAATTCCTGTCATTCGAGCAAGAGATGTCATGGCGCCCTTATCCGTCCAGAAGTTTTTAACGCTCGGTGGTTATTGGTTCCACCTTCTGGGGTACCCCGGTATTATGTCCCTGACAGAACTATATTTTGATGAATGTGGCACATCTTGATCGTAATAACCAGATCTATCAAACATCGTTGTTTGTATAGGTGGAAACTTCTCCTTCGTAGTACCAAATAAAAAATTTAATCTCTTTTTGTCCAGGTTTGTTTCAAAAAGTACATGGCGGGCAGCACCAGGAAGTTATACAAACACACTCCTTCTCTGAAGCAGATAGTGCAACATCATGCATGAGGTCATGGATCTTCACAAAAGTTGTAGAACTATACCCAATACTTCTTTGCTCCTCATACTGGAAGAATGACCTTGAAACCATCTCATTGACAATCCGTTTACCCATGGTTTTAGCAGGTACATTGTTTTGATCTGAGATATAACCATTGGCCATCCATAGTTGGATAAGCTCTTCAACATCAATTTGATAATCCTTTGGATACATAGCACAAAAGGCAAAGCATTGCTTCATGTCAGTTTGCAAGTCATTATAGCTGAGCTTGAGTATAGGTAAAATCCCGGTCTCATCATCGCATATCCTGCTTCGATGTAATATTTCCTCCCATTCTTCCTTAGTGGTCTTGTTACACAATACAGACCCCGATACTTTGGCTGCCAATGGAGATCCAACACATCTCTCTGCAATCGGGCCAACCAACTTAACTAGCTCCTCTGGCTTAGTCTTCTGCAAACCTAAAGCTCTTGTTTCAATAATTTCATGTATGAATTTTCTGTCCAAAATTGCCACATCATGGTATTTATTTTTCCATGATGAGCTTTTAGCTACTGTACCCATGAATTCAGCTATTTCTTTATCACGAGTCGTCGTCAGTATGGCACTACCGACACCGCTTGATTAAGACATGCGTTCAACTTTCCCCATTTGTCAACATCCTTATTCCATACATCATCCAATACAAGAAGATACCTATTAGGAACATTTTTTTTGTTAGTACCTTTCTTTGTGCATGGCTCTAGATCAAGCATAGAGCCTATGTTGCAATGGAAGTTGTTATATAGACTGCAGACCTCTAGAAAAAAATTAGTTAGAGCTAATGCCATGTTTGGATGTGCGTGGGGTGGGGTGGCCATATAATGTTCTTGGTCAATAATTCAAGCTTCCATTTTGGAACCATGCTGTACTTTTATGGGATTGCATAGTTATAGAACACAGTAGTAAATATTTACAACCCACGCACAAACTTACTATGTTATCTAAATATTACATGGGGGTACACAATACATGACATGACGTACTGAGTGTTCAGCAAGAATAAATAAAACATAAAAGCATGATAGAAAGCGAAAGAATTGAGTTAGCAATAAGCTCTAGCAAGAATACCTCTTTCCTCTAAGATGTTCCTTAAGCTTGTTGAGTGCCTCCTCGAGGATTGTCTCTGACTCATTACATATCTTGTTGGCAAGATTACAGACATTGAAATCATCTGAGACACACACCCACTTTAGTAGCTGGAAATGCTCCTTGACCTGAGGGTCGTTGTAGATGAGTTGAGCGAGGGTGGTCTTGCCCAATCCTCCCATTCCAACGATGGGAAGAACTAAGAGATCACCACTGCTAGCTTGATGGCTGAGCAATACCTCAATAATTTTCTCCCTCTCCTTATCTCTAGATCTGCTAACAATATTTTCAGGGTCGGCGATAATGGAATCTGTCTGACGCCACTCCTTCCATGCTGGTGCCTCGGGCTGAAGCTTGTCGAATCCAAAATCTTTCATTTCCTCCACAAGGACCTTGATGGCCTCAACAATGCCGCTAAGCTTGTTTCCCATCCTGCAACAGAATGCGACACGGTTGTGAGTAGGGAAGAGTTTTACTCCAGCCATGCCGAGCTTGGTGATGTGCCCATTCTTCTTGGCTCGACGGCGGAGGGCCTCGTACTCGAACTCATCAAGGACGTCGTTCGCCTCGTACACCACCGTCTTGAGCGCCTCAAGCCATGGCTTTACTCCTCGTCGGCGAGACGCCTGCTTCTCGGCATTGGCAATGACGTCGAGGATGGCAGGCAGGTTGCGCTCAAGGATCTTGCGCTGCTTCTCCATGCCCTCCATCACGTTGTACCGGTCCAGGAGAGAGCTGGACACATTGTCCTTCAGCAGGGACACCAGCGGCCCAACCACCAGGCTGGCCGCTAGTTCAGCCATTGGAGCACTCAGCAGAGCTCTGGATCGAGAACGCGCGCTCAGAGGGAGAGGAGAGCGCGCGCAGGGGATGGGAACACAATGGCGTGGCGGCGTGGAGAAGACAGAAGAGAATGGTGGCTTTGGAGGAAAACAGAGTGATGGTGGCTTTCGAGGGAAACAGAGTGGGACTGGGGCATCGACTTCCTAGCTTTGCCCGTCAGCACTAACTAATACGGTACCATTACGGCTGGAAATCGAATGAATTCTTTCCCTGTCTCAGTATGTCTTTATATTTCCCTCTCATGAAGGCTGAGGCCGAAAATCGAATAAATTCTTTGTCTTTCTATCTCTCTTTCTGTCTCATGGAAATCAAATAAGTATACCAGCTGGGGATTTGGTCGACATCAGTTGTACAAGGAAGGCACCCCTGAAGAGTGAAGACTGAAACGGTGGTGCTGCATAAATAATAAAAGCTCCAGTATGCTTCCCTTATGTACATACAGAAACAAAGCAAAAAGCAAAAGCAATGTTCCTTCCTTCATGCCCACTCAAAGAACCTTTATCTCTTCCCGTTGAGAATTGAAACCGATGCATCACAAGAATGAGTCGAATCAACCACTGCAGGACAGGAGGCGATGCATTGAGGAAAGAAAGGGAAGAACCGATGCAAGACTTGGAGTCGACTCCTGGTGCATTAAAAAATGGATTTGCACCTGCTGGTTGCTGCTCTTCGAAGGCGGAGGCAGATCTCCGACCTCCGGGGCGCGGCCCAACGAGGCAGATCTCCGATCACCGGCTTGGTGTGGTGGCCACGAAGTAGGCCGTGGAGTTGCCGGCGGTGCCATGGAGCTCGGTGGCCGAGGTGGTGATGGCCGTGGATGTGGCGGTGGCAGCCATGGCCCATGGGCGTGGCCGGGGCTGGGGCGGCGCGGAGCTCTGTGGCCGAGGTGGCGCCGTTGGAGGCGGCGGCGCGGGGAATCTCCACTCGGCCGGGGATGCGCGGCAGCTTCAGTGCGTGACCTGGTTTTTTTATTTTTCATGTGGGACCCACATTGCTTTTTACGTACCATAAACGGATCCATCCCTTTGGTTGGATTACGTGGCTAATCTACTTCCGTGCGACTATAGATGATGCTCTAACAAAAAAAAAATCTCAACGGCAATAAAATAATCTCAACAATCTGTTTTGGAAGTGTACGTTGTTCATCATCTCACTCTGACTCTGACAGTGAGTAAAAATGGAGCATCTATGATCTATCTATTCCTTCCTTTGTGTACAAAAGAATAGGGAACGAGAGGCATCCAGTTGACTAGCTAGGTGCAGAGCTGGTTGCAGAGGTCGTTGATCCTGTCCTGCGACGCGTCCGCGGCCGACGCGACGATGTACGTCTGGTTCCTGCCGCCGGCGCAGACGACGGTGAGCGTGTTCTCCTGCAGCGTCCCCGTGCACGTGGTCGGCGACGCGTCGCACCTCCACCTCTTGGTCGGCACGCAGCTGAGGTAGTGGCACCACGGGCAGTGCTCGTTCGCATTGTACCCTCTGAACAGCAGCACGGTGGCCACCGTGAACCCGACGACGAGCAGCACGGCGGCGGCCAGTCACAGAACGTACTGGTACGTCTTGTGCTTGCGCTTCACCGGAACCGGTACCGGAGGAGCTGCAGCCGCCGTTGGTTGCCCGCCAGGCTGCGCGGCAACTGCTGATACCCGTCCCTGCTCGGTGAGCCAGGCGAACTGCAGGCGGATGAAGAAGACGAAGCCGAGGAGGAAGCCCGAGATGAGGCCGCCGATGTGGGCGAAGTTGTCCACCCGGGGGAGGAGCCCCAGCGCCAGGTTCACCACGATCACCAGCAGCAGCGTTAGCAGCGCCGCCACCTGAACCAAGAATCGTAGCACAATGACTGCACTGTTTATTTATGAATGTAATTGCACAAATCTTTTGGAACAGAGGACGAAGATTAATCTGCTGATGAAGGTTGAAGGATAGGATAGCAGGGAAATATAATGCATGTACATGTGTACCTTGTTTGCGTAGAGTGACCAGTTTGTTATGAGTTCAGAGAGCATGGATCCAATGAGGCCGAACAGAGCACCCGAGGCGCCGACGGAGACATTGGACTGTATGAAGGAGCAGACATCAGGCTCCCGCCGAATCCAGAGATGAGGTAGACCAGACCGATCCTCACTGCACATTGCATTTGCATCATAGGCGTAAGTACTCGGACGAAATGAAAATCTGTTTACTTTTTTTTTCTCCTTTGCAGAACAGACACGAAACTCTTCCTGATTTTCTTCTAAAAGTTATCAATTTATCAGCATCATGGATGGACGATGGATAAGGGAGTTCCAAGTGTGACTGAATGGCACGCATCTGATGTGTTAATTAGTTTCAGCAAAGCTGGGATGAAGAATGGAGTAATTAATCCAAAGACAGTATGTATGGTGTGATCACTTACCAAACCCGAATTCTTGCTCGAGGCGTATGCCGATGATGACGAGGCAGAGCATGTTGATGAGCAGATGAACAACTCCGGCGTGGAGCCACATGCAGGTGATCAGACGCCATCCTTGGCGGCCATGGACGACCTTAGGCACGTCGAGAGCCCCCATCTTCACTAACCTGGCATTGAGATTGAGATTTTATATATATATATATATATATATATATATATATATATATATATATATATATATATATATATATATATATATATATATATATATATAGAACTACTATCCTGTAGCTGGCTACAGAATAACTTATTCTGTAGCCACTTTGAGTTATGATAATTACTATGTTAATTTACGAAATTATAGTAACTCCTTACTAAGTGGTTTAATATAACGTTATGGTAAATATCCCCATGTGTTATAGTAACTCAACTATCGTAAATATGTATTGACATTATAGTAAATTAGTATATAAAATTATAGTAAATGGAGGTGGCTACAAAATAACTTATTTTATAGCTGGCTACTGAATAGCCTCTCCCTATATATATATATATATATATATATATATATATATATATATATATATATATATAGAACTACTATCCTGTAGCTGGCTACAGAATAACTTATTCTGTAGCCACTTTGAGTTACGATAATTACTATGTTATTTTACGAGATTATAGTAACTCATTACTAAGTGGTTTAATATAACGTTATGGTAAATATCCCCATGTGTTATAGTAACCCAACTATCGTAAATATGTATTTATATTATGGTAAATTAGTATATAAAATTATAGTAAATGGAGGTGGCTACAGAATAACTTATTTTGTAGCCGGCTACTGAATAGCCTCTCCCTATATAGGGATATATATATATATATATATATATATATATATATATATATATATATATATATATATATATATATATATATATATATATATATAGACACACACACTGTTTTCAGTTTAGCCTCTGGTGAGTACTGTACCTCAACATACAGGTGGTATAACACAAGCAATGAAATATTTTTTCCAAGAAAAAAGGGGGATGAAGTGAAAGTGAAACTGTAATTTTTATTTGGAGAAGTGAGATGAGAAATGCCATATGTCATCATCCACCTACTCTTCTTTGACTTTGCAATATGTCTAGTATAATCTAAGTTCAAAGAAGTCTAACAAAGATATCAGCACGCGTACATAGAATAGAAAAATGGACAGGCACATTTGAATCCTCCTGCAGTTAGGTAGCGTTCACCAACTCCCAGCCGCATGGCACGAGGGAGGGAGTGGCAGGGTGCGTAGAATGGACCAAATCAGGCAGCCCATGAGCACGTTGTCAATCAAAGACTAAACTGTAGTAGTAATTAGTTAGACAATTGAACTGATACCGACTCCAAAGATTTTGTGGTCAGAGAGAGAGGGAGCTAGACACGCCATACATTTCACATTTTGGGTTGGTTGACAAATCAAGCCAGCCAGAGCAATTGCATTGCTTGCTTTGCGCAATGTCTTATGCTTCATCAGTAACTGTCTGTCAGTTTGAGAGGAGGACATCACCGTGGCCCAAAGTCAAATGACCAACTCAGTAAGGAAGGCTTTGCACACAACACAACCGAACAGGGGCATGCAATGCAATTTGACAGACTGAACTAACTCTGCTGAGTGCTTCTTGGGTGTGGGCCCATACGTACATGTACGGTTAGAAACGATAGGCAATATAAACGACGAAGAACAGCAGATCAAACACAGGGGACACGAGATTTTTAACGTGGAAAACCCTTCCAAGGAAGAAGGGAAAAACCACGGGCACCAGCCAGCAAATCTTCACTATATCAGGTAAGGTTACAAACGTCGGGGATTTACAACTTTTCTTATCCCAAGACGACGGCTTACAAGAAGTATATATAGAGATGGAAAACCCTAATAGGCGATGATCCGTACCGTGGGGGGCGGAGCCCCCCCCCCCCCCCCCGGCATCCCTGGGTGCAGTAGGGAAATATGATGGGCTAGCTTCAGACTCCGCTTCGCTTCGGTCCGTCAGAAGTTAGCCTCAATGGGAGTTTTCTTATTAAGTAGGATAGAAGGTGACCGGTTGATCAAGTAATAGGCGGTGTTAGCAGCCTCAGCCAAAAAACGCCTGTTCATACGAGCATTAAACAGCATGCAACGAGCCCTCGAGATGATGGTTCGATTCATGCGCTCAGCCACACCATTTTGCTGAAGAGTATAAGGGATGGTGTAGTGCCTGACAATGCCTTCTTCCCTGTAGTAATCATTAAAAGCATCCGAACAGAATTCACCGCCATTGTCAGTACGAAGCAATTTTACCTTCTTTTCAGTTTGCCTTTCTATCATAACTTTCCACTCTTTAAAAGCAACAAAAGTATCATCTTTATTTTTTAGAAAGTAAGGCCACACTTTTCTAAAGTAATCATCAATAATGGTAAGCATGTAGCGAGCACCACCATAAGAGGGCTTACGAGACGGCCCCCACAAATCAGCATGTATATAATCAAGTGTATCTTTGGTGGTATGAATAGATGCATTGAATTTTACCCTCTTGTGCTTACCAAAAACACAGTGCTCACAGAACTTCATCTTACCCACAATGCAGCCATCCAGTAGGTCTCTCTTGATCAATTCTGCCATACCAAGTTCACTCATATGCTCAAGACGCATATGCTAGAGATTAGTGGTTCATTATTAGAAACAGTAGCAGCAGTGGCGGAACCATGTAAAATACTTCCTCTAAGAACATATAACTTTGCAGAATTCATATCACCTATCATATGAATGAGAGAGCCTTTTGATACCTTACACACTCCACCTGAACCGGAGTGTTTATACCCCTCGGCATCAAGTATGCTGAGGGAGATGAGATTTTCGCTTCGCTTCGCTTCGGCCCAAGCCTCCTGGCGACGAGCCTCACTTCGCTTCGTCAAAAGTTAGCATTTATCTTGTACATAACTGAATTTGGATCACAACTCAACATGTACATTGTACTACAAGTCTACAAGTATATATCATCACGATGAATCTGTAGGATTTGCTGGTTGATGCTTCTGCTAGTAAATCAAATGGTTTGCAGTTGCCAAAACTCCTTTTGGAAAATTAATTAACAGGGGCGGGCGGCATGGTAGTTGCAGCCGGCCAGCACCAAGGAAAAGTATTTTTTTAAATTTACAGATACATCTATATTTTAGTTTACAGGGGCGGCATTGTAGTAGTAGAGTAAAGTTGTCATCTTTGACATTTCTAGAAGAGGTGAATATTAATGGTGCAAGCAAAGCAACCATTTTTCCCCATTGGAAGGAAAGAAGGAAGGAATGGTGATGGACTGTACGTACGTGGCGGAGGAGGGACCGAGGAGCGGGTTCTCGCGGAGCGGCTGGAAGGCGAAGCGGCCGAGGAACCCGGCGGGGCAGTTGGAGTTGTGGCTGGGGCAGTCGTTGACGTACATGGTGACGAGGAAGATGGCGACGCAGGCCACGGTGGCGGCCGAGACGAGCCACGGCGACCAGCGCCGGTAGTAGGGCCGCGCCCTGATCACCTGCTGCTGTTGGTGGCGGTGGCGGTAGTAGTGCGCGGGGGGCCTGGCGGCGGCGGCGCTGGTGTTACTGGTAGGCAAGGAGGAGGAGGCGCCCTGCTGCTGCTGCTGGTGGTCGTCGTGGGAGAAGGAGGACGGCCGCTCCACCAGCACCTGCACGGCCTCCTCATCGCCGCCGCCCGCGCGCTTCATGGGTGTTGGATGGATGGGCCGGCGGCACCGGCAGGCAGGCAGGCCGACCGGCGTTGGTGGATGGATGCGTTTGTTGTGAGTTCTGCGGATATGATTGATGTATGGTGGATGTGTTTGTCGTGTGGGATTGATGATTATTTGTTAGAGAAGACAAGAACAAGATGATTGATCGATGGGATGGGAATTGGCCGGCCGGCCGGCGTTGGAAAAGAGAAAAGGGGCGGCCGGGAGAGCGTGAGGAGGAAGGAGACGAATCACTCCGATGGATCTGTAGCCTGTAGCCTCTAGGAAGGAAGGAAGGAAGGAAGGCGTGTAGCAGAGGAAGCAGAGCTGGGCAGGTGAGCTAGACAGGCTGCACGAGCCACAAAGGAGAAGCAGCTTTCCTTCCTTCCTTCCTTCCTTGAGAGTTTGAGGCCTTGACAACGTACTCCGGTGGGTTTACTGCTTCTTCAATCCCGTGATTAACTGCTTCCTTGTTATACTCCTCTATTGTATTCCAAAAATATACAGCTGCTGCAACGCGTGATTGCCCAGGTAGTGTGTATATACATTTATTTATTTACAAGAAACCATACTCAAGGAAATGAGTTAATTAATAAAAGTGAATAAAAAAATGGAAAGGGCCACCTGCCAACTCGAGCTTACTCTGCAAATCGATGTCCATATAGTAGATGACCTGTATAGGGACCTGCAAGGAGAAATAAGTTACGCTGTACATTATATTTAAAAAAAACAATAAGGTACGCTGTACATAAAGAACAGTTTTTTCTTTTTTAGAACTAGATACATAAAGAACAATTTATATATGTAGTTGGTTAGCTTCCCATGTGCGTCTTTAGATATCCTCGGAGAACAATTTATTCTAACTACTACTTCCATCCTCGATAAATATCATAACAGATATGAGACACTATATGATCCTAGAATATTAGTCTTTTTAAGATATCTTCCCATGTGCGTCTTTAGATATCAGCGTCAATCCCGGCTTATGGGTTGGAGAGCATTTGGATGTTCAGAAATGACGACCTGTTTTCCGAGGATTGTACTAGGATGATCTTTCAGAAAGAATTCGCTTTGGTTATCCATCGACCAAAGAGCAAATACTTTATTGCATATTAGTCAATGAAATAGAGACTCAGTTGTAATTTAATTATTTGGTTTTCTTTGCTTTCTGGTTCCGCTTTGTAACTCAACTCTTGCTTTCATATATCATATGGAATAGAAGCATTAGGAGGACGGCAAACTCCTCCTGTGCAGCAGCAGCGAGCGGCGGAAGCTGCGACGGCGAGGCGGACCTGGAGCGATGGGAGGGCGAACCAGGCTCCATATATGGCGAGCGGAGGTTAGTGGAGACGGTTAGGCGGTAGCGGAGGAGGCGGGAGGCCGGCACCGGAGTGGCGCCAGCGAGCTGGGCTGGTGGACGCCGGGGCCGGCCACTGGCGGACTATGGCGGAGCACTTAGCAGCTCGACTCACCTGACGCTGTGGCCTGACCTGAACTAGCAGCTTTGCAAATTGCCGACTATTTTATGGAGCATGAAACAACGGGACCTAAATTAAATTTCTAGAGGTGATTGGTAATGTGATCTGTCTCCAAAAATAGATGCAAAACAAATAATCATAATATGTTCAAATGAAGTTGGATGAAGACGAATTTTACATGCATCAAAGTTGTACAACTCAAGAGATCTACGTTGCTTTGTAGTTTATGACCTTTTTATTCAAAATAGTTTAGACAGGGTCCCAAGTATTCGTTATTTTGAATTCTTAGATTAATTCAAATTTTTGATTTTTTTTCAGAACGAGCTTGGATGGACACCGGCCTTATATCAAAGTTACAGTGCTTAACGACATCGGAAGCTTTGTAGTTCAAGCTAGTTTCATTCGAAATCGTACCGTTTAGACACTGAAATTTTCAACACACAGATACGTAACAAATAATACAGTGGTAGGGTGCTCTCGTGAAGTAAGAGCCCATTAGTGAATACTATTTAATTTGCTTTACTTGAAGTTTCATTTTGTTATAAAAGTTCATAGTCACAAGTTGATTTGTGTGAAGATAAGATGTCGCCAAATCGGCTGTGGCGAGGAGGGTGTCTGCGCCGGCGCATGATAGTATTTATTTACATAAACCAAAGTAATACAACAGTCCTGGGAATAACTAGAATAGAGTAATTCAAATTAGAAGAAAGCACCAACATATAAAGTTAAAGGACTTCACTAAACGAAGCGTGCACACGCGGAGACTGAACCGCCCGCACGGCTGCACCCGCACGCCTATTCTTCTTCTTTCCCCCCCCCCCCCCCCCGCCGCCCCCCCCCCCCACCTTCTTCTCCCTCCCCAGTGCCTCCTTCCCTGCCGCCGGCCGCGTGAGGGTTCTGACTCCAGATTCGGTGACGACGCCTCCGCCTCCCCCACCTCCCACCGCTGCGCGGCCCGCCTCCCACAGCCGTGGCACGCTAGGGCTTCGCCCGAGCTCAGCAGCTGCGGCCTCGGCTGGGGAGCTCCGACGAAGCCCTAGCGTGCCCGCGGCGACCGCCTTGTTCCCCTCCCCCTCCCCCGCCCTCCCGCATGCGGCTATGGCAAACTCCGGCGAGCTCCACGGAAGTCCGGCCATGGCGCCCCCGCCCTGACTTGGCTCGGCCGCCGCTGCCGCCGCCAGCTCCCCTAAAACCGCCTGCTAGCCATACCCACCGGAGTTGGAGAAGAAGGGGCGGCGCAGCTCGCCAGAACCCTAGGCGCCGCCGGAGTTGGAGAAGGCACGGATGGGCGCGTGGCGTGGTGCGTGTGTGGGCAGCGCGGCCTCCGGCGGCGGCGCTTCTTCTCTAGAGAGTTGGTGCGGCGCTTCTTCTCCTGTGAGATGGTGCGGCGCGCGCGGGCACAGGCGAGGGAGAAGAGAGCGTCTGTGCGGCAGCCGGGAGCAAATCGAACGGTCGTTTGGGAGAATCGGACGGCCATCCAGGTGTGCGTGCCGAAGCTTCAATGCCAGAGCGATCGAAAACAAGCATTTCCCAAAGTTAAAATATATCCAACACAGGAAACGAATCACCGAGAAGAAAAATCCGGTTTCCAGTAGCAGGAAGAGGTAAAGGTACTACTAGGCTTACTCCACGTGTTCTGCCAGAAGTTATCCTATGATATATTTTAGATTTTGCAACAAGTGCATCAAAACAATAGAATCGGAAATGCTGTTTTCATGCAGATTATTTATATAAGCAATAATAAGGCACCAATAAATCTGATTATAAATAAGGCAACGTATCAGGTGCAAACCAACCAACCTGTGCAAACTTGAAAACTATCGATCAGGACCACTAGATGCTGATCCAATGGATGAGGTGAGATGTGGGATTTTTTTGCGCTTAAACCCCCCACCCGACGGCCTTTTTTTTTGTGCTTAAGCCCCCTCACCCCATCCATTGGATCAGCATCTAGTGGTCCTGATCGGTAGTTTCTAAGTTTGCATAGGTTGGTTGGTTTGCACCTGATATATTGCCAATAAGGCAATGACGCTACATAAATAAATCTCTCCTGTTTTGGAACTCTATGTTCTCTCGATCTCACTCTCACTCTCACTCTCACTCTGATAGTAAAAAAGACGACATCTATCGATATAATAGTAATAGTAATAGTAATAATTCCTTGACACACACAAAGAATAGCCAACGAATAATCTATGCATGTATGATATGATACACAACATATTCTTGTCCTGCGTCGCTTCTCGTTCTTGCTTTTGGCCTTGCAGATGAGGAAGGTTCAGCTTCAGCGTGTGCGTGTCCTGCTGCTGGATCGCCGGTGACGAAGTTGCTGCTGTTGCTCCTCCTCCACTGGATGTCAGTCAGTGGCCTAAGAGCGAGGAGCAGAGACGCCCAAGCAGCCGTGGAAAGCGACCTGTTAATTAATTATATATATAAATAAATCATCAAAGCTCGCCCAATAAAACTTCAAATAGGAGTGTGTGTGTATATATATATATAATATGCTAATAATCCGGTCAGACTCTGCTTTTCTGTTGTCAACAGCATGTATACATTTGGTCCAATTCTAAACACACAATTCAACTCATGGTGTGGGAAGTGAGAACAGAGAATCCATGCGTATATGAAAACTCTGGGAAAAAAATGCTCGAAGGATAAAGCGAGCAGCAGAGAGGTAGAGATGCCCATGCAGCCAAGGAGAACACTGTTAGTATTGATCTCCCACCAGTTAGGCCCAACGGCCGAACTGGGCCTTGTCCTCGCGCCCTGATCGGGGGCGCCCAACCCTACATGGTTGGTGGGCCCCCGTCGCACAGCGCTATAAAGGAAGGTGGGGGCCGGGGCTCGCGACACGAGGTTCACCGCGCCGCCAGTCACCCCACCGACATCCTAAACCCTAGACCCGATCGAAAGTAGGGGCGCTACCAGCGACGGGAAGTACCACCGACGCCGGCAACGCCACCCGACGCTCACGCCGCCGCCGAGGACGCCACAGCGCCGACTCCCTCTCCACCGACTGTCGCTGCCGGCGCGCAGATGGCGTCCGTCAACGAAACCCCGACCGGAGCTTCTACAACTACGGCATTTGACGGTTTGCCACCTATCACCCATCTCTCAATCTCTCTGTGAAAACCGAATGCTCTATTACTGTGCTAAGTATCCCGATCCGATGAACATACCTAAGAACTCTAAATCTAACAATGGCATCGGAGCCAAGGTTCGACAAGAAATCAAACCAATATGATGCGGATCGGGAAAGAAAACAGAAAAACCGAACTCTAAGACCTAACCCTAGAAAGAATCCCATCACTAATCGGTTCAATCCGAGAAGAAAGAAAAGGAACCCTACCATCTAGATCTCGAATCACACAAAAGGTAAACACGGATCGGGGAAATCGGGTTCAACCGAACCCTAACCCTAGATCCCCTTTTCGGGTGAACGAGTGAGAAGAAAAGAAAGAAGAAAGAAATCAAATCCGAAAGGGGAAGGGGAAAAGAACAAGAGGCGGCACACTGAAACCCTAACCCTAATCCCATTCGGATGAACAAGCCAAAAGAACACAGTAAAAAACCCCATTCCCAAACCCTAACCCTAATTCCCGTGCGTCGGAATGGGGAAGAAAGGGGATGGGGAAGAACGAGAAAAGAAAGAACACGCCGTTCGTCGGGGATAAACTACCACCGGCGCGGAAGAAGAAGAAGCGCACCGGCTTTTTCGCCGGCGCGGGAGAAGAAACCGAGCCGATGCGCCCGGGCTCGGCCAAGAAAGCGCCGCGGCTAGGCCGCTCGACGGCGGCGTGCTCACCCGTTGGGAAGCACGCGCGCCGACGAGGGGGCCAGCGACGGCGCCAAAGCTCGCTCCGGTTTTCCTCGCTCGCGGCTGCTCGGCGGTGACCGTCTCCGCTGCGGCTGAGAAGAGGCAAGCAGCGAGGAGAGAGAGAGGGGAAGAGCCGAATGCCTAGGGTTTCTAGGGCGTCGGCCGCGGCGGCGTTTTGATCAGCGCGAAACAGCCGCTCGGCCGTCGGATCGACACGAACGGCCGCGATACGCTGGGCCAACTCGCCGGCCCAGGCGGGAGGAGGCGCGCGCGGCGCTTTGCCGGCCCAGGCCCAGGTTGCGGCCTGGGTGCGGCCTGTGCGCGCGAGGCAAGCCGGGCCGAGCCGGTTCAGCGCGTCTTGGGCCGCGCTGGGCTGAAAAATGAAAAGAAGAACAAGAAAAATTTTCTTATTATTTTCCAGAAATAATTTTAAATACATATTTTGATGAATTTGAATGTTTTTGACACAATTTTCTGTGCAAATTTTATCCAACGATATTTTGCCCAGAAAACAATGAATTTTTTAGTGCTTCTGGAAAATAATAACATGAAAAGATTATTAATGTTTCCGCTGTGCATGATAATTATTGTTCTCTTTGATTAAATTTGAACCAACGGGATAATTTAATTTTTAAGAGAAATGAATTTCTGATAATTTTGATGCAATTATGATATTGTTATTTTCTGACCAACGTTGTTAATAACAAATATTATAATTTTTGATCCATGAGAAATTGTGCATTAATTTTACTTCTGCCCAACGGTGATGTAAAATATTTTGCATGGATGAATTATAAGTTTTAATTTGACCAACGTTGAGTTAAAAGCATGAATTTTATGTATAAATGTTTCTTACTTACTCTGGTGTGATTTCAGGAGGCAAATGCATTGTGAACATTGCCAACATCCCGACACTCAACGGAACCAATCACCGTGTGTGGCGGGAGAAATATGAATTGGAACTTGCGTTGGGAGAGGTCGATTTTGCCATCACCTCACCGTGTCCTACTGAGCCAGAGGACCCGGTGAGAGGTGACAATGAATCTAACGCTGATTTCGCTTCTCGAAAGCGTGATCATGCTGAAATAAGAATGAAATATGACCTTGAACATAGGCAATGGACTCTCTCCAACCGCAAGTGCCTGTTGGTAGCCAAAGCCACCATAGAAGAACAGATAAGAGGCTCAATCCCTGAATGTGCTACTGCTAAAGAATATCTTGAGAAAATCAAGAGTCAGTTTACTGGGTCTACCAAGGCCACAGCAAGTTCACTGATTAAGAAACTTGTGAATGAGAAATTCACTGGTGGTAGCATAAGAGAGCACATTTTGAAGATGAACACTACGGCATCTAAGCTAAAAGAAATGAATTTGAAGGAGGAGGATTTCCTAATTCATTTGATTTTTGCTTCTTTGCCGAAAGAATATGACACCTTCATTGTGAACTATAATATGCAGCCTGAAAGATGGGGCATAGAAAGACTCATCTCAATGTGTGCTCAAGAAGAGGAGAGGATAAAGTCCTCACAAAGTGAATCTGCTCATTTTGTGAAGGACAACAAAAGAAAGAACTTTAATGGCAAGAATCCTAAACCACAAGGAAAACCTAAGTGGGATAAGTCCTCTTCCTCCAGTTCACAGGGAAAGAAACCCCAGGATTCTGAGAATCAGCAGTATGGTGGAGCAGAAAAAGATCAGTGCAAGCACTGCTTCAAGAAGGGACACTACAAGAGGGATTGTCCAGACTTCCTGAAATCTCTACTAAAGAAAGGTGATGAATTTATTACATTTGTAGATGAATCTCTGTATTTATGTTATGATAAATCCACTTGGTGGGTTGATTCAGGAGCAACTACTCATGTTGCAAATTCTTTACAGGGGTTAAGTGGGACGAGAACCTTGCAAAGAGGAGAAAGAACGATTAAAGTTGCAAATGGACTGCAAGCCAATGTTGAAGCCATTGGAGATTTTTCTTTAGAATTGAATAATGGTTTTGTACTTAGACTTAAAGAAGTACTTTATGTTCCCTCTTTGCGTAGAAATTTGATAAGTGTTTCGAAACTTGATGATGATGGAATTGATTGCCATTTTGGTGATGGCAAGTGTAAGATACTGGTTAATAATAAATGTGTTGGTCTTGCCTTCCGACAAGACAAGCTTTATTTATTATCTCTTGCTGAGAATGCGAACAATGTATGTGATGAGAATGTGAATGATTCCCCATCTGCGGATGTAACTAAGAAGAAGAAGAGAATTGATACTGTCTCTTCGAAATTATGGCATTGTCGCTTGGGCCATATTTCGAGGGGGAGAATGGAACGATTGGTTAAGGAATCAATTCTCCCGCACTTAGAATTTTCAGATTTAGAACAATGTATTGATTGCATTAAAGGAAAGTATGTCAAGAAAATTAAGAAAGATACCAAACGAAGCACTGGAATTTTAGAAATAATCCACACAGACATATGTGGTCTTTTTCCTGTGAAAAGTGTGGATGGTTATGACTCGTTTATAACATTCACAGACGATCACTCTCGTTATGGCAATATTTATCCAATTAAAGAAAGATCGGAAGCATTGGATAAATTCAAAATATTTAAAGCTGAAGTTGAAAATCAGCACAACAAGAAAATCAAGATAGTACGATCAGACCGAGGTGGAGAGTACTATGGGCGATATACCCCATATGGCCAAATTCCTGGACCTTTTGCAAGATTCCTACAGGAAAATGGCATAGTTGCTCAGTACTCCACACCGGGGGAACCTCAGCAGAATGGAGTGGCTGAAAGACGTAACCGTACCTTAATGGATATGGTAAGAAGCATGATGAGTTACTCCACATTACCGATTAGTTTATGGATGGAGGCACTGAAAACCGCCATTCACATACTTAATCGAGTACCAAGTAAATCGGTGCCTAAAACACCGTATGAATTATGGACAGGAAGGGAACCCTCACTTAACCATTTGCGTGTGTGGGGCTGTCCAGCTGAGGCAAAAGTGTTTAACCCGAACATAGGAAAGTTAGACTCCAAGACAGTCAGCTGCCATTTTATTGGCTATCCAGAAAGATCGAAAGGATATCGCTTCTATTGTCCTGACAGACATACGAAGATTGTAGAAACAAGACACGTTGTGTTCTTGGAGGATAACATGATCAGGGGGAGCGTGGTAGCACGAGAAATCAGCCTACAGGAGAAGCGGGTACATGTACCCACTCCGATGGTTGAAGAACCATTCTTCACGCTACCTGCTGCTGTTGCACCGACAGTGCAGGACACTGTAGTGCCAACACCTGTTGCAAGTTCTCCCGTGGTGACAATGAATGAACATGAGGAACCTGTCCTTGAGGAACCTATCCTTGAGGAAACTATAGAACCAAATGTTGCACATGAGGAAGAACTACAACAGCGCAATGTGGAACAAGTGCCGGAGGCACCTAGAAGGTCTCAAAGAATAAGAAGATCAGCTATTACTGATGACTATGAAGTTTATGAAACTGAAGAATGTCAGATGGGGGACGATCCCACCTCATTTGAAGAAGCCATGAGAAGCGACCACTCATCAAAGTGGCTTAAGGCCATGGAAGATGAATTGAAATCAATGAGTACTAATAAAGTTTGGGACTTAGAAAATATTCCTAAAGGAGCCAAAACAGTAGGCTGTAAATGGGTCTACAAAACGAAATATGACTCCCAAGGGAATATAGAAAGATTTAAAGCGCGACTCGTGGCGAAAGGCTTCACGCAAAGAGAAGGGATTGATTACAATAAGACGTTTTCTCCAGTCTCATGTAAAGATTCCTTCAGAATTATAATGGCACTTGTAGCCCACTATGACTTGGAGTTACATCAAATGGATGTAAAGACGGCTTTCCTAAATGGGGATTTGGAAGAAAATGTTTATATGGCACAACCGAAAGGTTTTGTCGTAAAAGGAAAGGAAAATATGGGATGCCGCCTAAAGAAATCAATCTACGGATTGAAGCAAGCTTCGAGACAGTGGCA
The DNA here is from genome assembly GCF_019320115.1 of Miscanthus floridulus. Classification (NCBI taxonomy): domain Eukaryota; kingdom Viridiplantae; phylum Streptophyta; class Magnoliopsida; order Poales; family Poaceae; genus Miscanthus; species Miscanthus floridulus. The sequence goes on from NC_089588.1 coordinate 121,796,347, forward strand.
TTTGAAGTTTGATAGAACGATAAAAGTTTTTGGGTTTGAAGAAAATATTGAGGACAATTGCGTTTATGCAAAGTTCAGGAATGGAAAATACATATTCCTAATTTTGTATGTGGATGATATCTTGCTTGCTAGCAGTGATATCAATCTACTAATGGAAACGAAGAAATTCTTGTCCTCGAACTTTGATATGAAAGATCTCGGTGAGGCCTCGTTCGTTTTAGGAATAGAGATTCACCGAGACAGGAGAAAAGGGGTTCTAGGATTATCGCAAAAGGCATACATAGAAAAGGTCCTAAAGAAATTTAGTATGCATGCGTGCAGTCCTTCACCTGCTCCTATAGTCAAGGGCGATAGATTTGGGGAACATCAGTGTCCCAAGAACCAATATGAAATTGACCGAATGAAAGCGGTACCGTATGCTTCAGCTGTTGGAAGTTTACAATATGCTCAAGTGTGTACACGCCCTGACTTAGCTTTTGTTACCGGGTTACTTGGCAGATATCAAAAGAATCCAGGAATTGAACATTGGAAATTAGTGAAGAAAGTCCTGCGTTATTTGCAGGGTACGAAAGGCCTCATGCTTACGTATAGAAGATCTGATTCCCTGCAGATAGAGGGGTATTCAGATTCTGATTATGCGGGAGACGAAAGAAAATCCATGTCAGGATATGTATTTACTCTCGCAGGAGAGGCTATATCGTGGAAAAGCTCCAAACAAACCGTAACTACATCCTCGACAATGTATGCCGAGTTTGTAGCATGCTATGAGGCAACGGGGCAGGTGAACTGGCTGAAGAAATTCATACCCGGATTGAAAGTGATTGATGATATAAATGAACCACTACGATTGTATTGTGATAACAATCCAGCGGTACAGTACGCTCACAACAATAGGTCAAGTGGTGCTGCCAAACACATTGACATAAAGTACTATGTTGTGAAAGATAAAGTTCGGGATCATATAATAAATCTTGAGCATATAAGTACAGAGAAAATGCTCGCGGATCCGCTCACAAAGGGCTTACCACCTAACGTGTTCAGAGAACACGTAGCCGGCATGGGTTTAAGGGAAAGCCTATGATACCCGAACATACGAAGGGCCCAAAGAAAGTTTACATTTCAAAACGGAGAATTGTATTATGGCTGTTAGTCTAACGGCACTAATTGCTGTGACGATGGGACAGTTCTATGCACTAATCTGTGATGAAATATGATGGAAGCAAGAAAATTATGAATTGAAAGTTTTGAGCATGAAATTAAAGAACGAAGAATAGATGAGAGATCAAGGGGGAGAATGTTAGTATTGATCTCCCACCAGTTAGGCCCAACGGCCTAACTGGGCCTTGTCCTCGCGCCCTGATCGGGGGCGCCCAATACTACATGGTTGGTGGGCCCCCGTCGCACAGCGCTATAAAGGAAGGTGGGGGCTGGGGCTCGCGACACGAGGTTCACCGCGCCGCCAGTCACCCCACCGACATCCTAAACCCTAGACCCGATCGAAAGTAGGGGCGCTGCCAGTGACGGGAAGTACCACCGACGCCGGCAACGCCACCCGACGCTCACGCCGCCGCCGAGGACGCCACAGCGCCGACTCCCTCTCCACCGACCGTCGCTGCCGGCGCGCAGATGGCGTCCGTCAACGAAACCCCGGCCGGAGCTTCTACAACTACGGCATTTGACAGTTTGCCACCTATCACCCATCTCTCAATCTCTCTGTGAAAACCGAATGCTCTATTACTGTGCTAAGTATCCCGATCCGATGAACATACCTAAGAACTCTAAATCTAACAAACACAAGAGTGATATATAGATGTCAAAGAATCGTCGAAATCCAATAAGATTTCAAAAATACATATATCTGCTGCTTCGGTCAAAATTAGCACATAGACATAGTAAGCGCTGAGATTTGAAATGATAGGGCAAACATTTATATATGACGGCGTGTCCACCAAACAAAAAATGGACAGGGCTGGCATGCAAACACAGGATTTATGCATGCACCATATACGGGAAAGATTGGTGCGTACCTTCAAGACGAGAATCTAGATGTGTAGCTTCCATGAGGCCACTGTCCAGTCGCTGCTGCAGAGCCGAAGGGAGTGATTTTATACCTGGGCACTCACTAATTGTAAGCCGACGAAGAGATGAGTATTCTAGTGGTTCTGGCCCACTGGGCAAGGATGCCAGGCTTTTGCAACCCCACAGATCGAGGACTTCCAGTGCTGAGAGATCTATGGTGCATAATGATTCTAGTGACCGCAACTCCGGGCACTTGTAAATTAGCAGCTCTTTGAGTGCATCCAGCTGGCCTGATATGAACCGTAGTTTGGAGCAACCATAAATACATATTTCCCTGAGGGACGAGGGAAGATTGACAACCTCTAACAACCCGTCACAGCTCCATATTGTTAGAGATTCTAAAGATGATGGAAGGAGCTTATCCGGGTCCGCCAATGGTGACAGCTTCTCCTCAACAGGTGTGGATTCAATTGTTGCCTGCCGTATAGGGACTCAAGCTTACAACAGTATCTAACTTCCATCGTCTTGAGAGCAGGGGAGTTGAAGACCTCTACCAGACTTCCACAGTCATATATTTGCAGAGACTCAAGATGGGGCAAAAGTCGGCTCCTTCCTGATGTTTCCTGGTCAGGAGCATTTGCCGCTGCGTATCCAATTAGATTATCGCAGTTCTGAATCCGTAGCCTCCGCAAGGAAATCAAGCTTTGGAATACTTTCTCCGGCCAGTACACAAGCTCATCGCATCTATCAATTGTCAGATCCGGCAGCTGCACATAGCAAACCCACAGTGCTAGTGCACGTGGTTGGAAGAATAAACTGCAGCTGTATAGTTTCATATCTACCACAGACGACGGATGGTCCCATTCCTCCATGCCATCCAGCTTGATGCCCTGCAATAACAAGCTGGACAGTGACGTCATATTTCTGATTCCTCCTAGAGAAATCTGTTGATTTGCTTCCCTCAAAACTAGTTCTTTGACCTTTGGTGCCCTAGGCAGAGTTGTTAACTTTGGGCATTTCTCGATACCAACAATCTCAAGCAAAGGGAACAGTGCATGTTCTTCTTCAATTTCAAGGGCAGACTCCCATCTCTCAAAGCTATTTAAATCTTTCAATTTGATATTCTTCAATTCTGGAAAGGCGGACCGGGCCACTGTATAATCTCCACCACCATGCTGTTCTCTGAGCACCGATGCTTCTGGCAAAGCTGCCAAATTTTTACAGCCTTCAATGTGCAATATCTCAAGCTGAGGAAATGCTACGGTGCCTCCATGTGTTGCCTCCCAAAATCTATCAAAAACCTGAAGATTAACTAGCTTAAGATCCTTAAGCTTTCCAAATGTGGAGGATGTACAGCTGCTACACAGGAATTGCAATTTTCCCAATCCTTCCAAATGAAGGACTTGTAGTTCTGCTAGCTGTTCCAATTCAGGAAGCTGATCCGCTTTACTACAATTAGATAACCGAAGCTCAACCATGTTTTTCAACATACCCATCCACGATGGGAAACAGGTGCCTTGGTAGGAATATATTTTAAGAGCCAGCAGTCCATCATGAGCTTCGAGACTCTGTAGCACCTCATGACATTGTTGTTCATTCTCCTTACCATTTGTCCACTCTAGTGATAGTTGTCTCAGATCCTTCTTATTCTCAAGGTTGGCTGCTTTTGAATTTCTTCTCACTGTCACATTTTCGAGCTGCTTTAGCATTAATGAACCACCAATATTTAAATCCTTTAGCTCTCCAAGACTGCTACAATTCAAGCCACTTCCCACTACAAACCATGTAATCGTTCGAAGCGAGGTGATTCGTCCAAGCTCTGGAGGCATGCACTTCAGCTTCGTGCACCCATCTGTGTAGAGGTGACGAAGGCTACTCATGTGCTTCATTTGCTCAGGAAGTCTTTTGAGACTGCTGCAGTTAGAAAGTTTTAGTGTCTGGAGACTATATAGGATACTTATATCATCTGGAAGTGCTTCGATGCCATAATTATATGAGAGATCAAGGTACCTAAGGTGGCACAAGTGCTTTATTGACAAATGAGCCCCTGGTCCTGCCATAGAAAGTGCTCGGAGAGAACTATATTTAGATAAATGATGCAGCAGATCTTCACGGTGACAAAATGTATCAGACATCATTGTTTGTATAGGTGCAAACTTTTCCTTCGTAGTATCAAATAAAAAATTTAATCTCTTTTTGTCCAGGCTTGTTTGAAAAAGTATATGGCGGGCAGCACCAGGAAGCAAGTCACCACTTCGACAGAATTCCTCAGTTATACAAACACACTCCTTTTCTGAAGCAGACAATGCAACATCGTGCATGAGGTCATGGATCCTCACAAAAGTTGTAGAACTATACCCAATCCTTCTTTGCTCCTCATACTGGAAGAATGACCTTGAAACCATCTCATTGACAATCCGTTTACCAGTGGTTTCAGCAGGTACCTTGTTTTGATCTGAGATATAACCATTGGCCATCCATAGTTGGATAAGCTCTTCAACATCAATTTGATAATCCTTTGGATACATAGCACAAAAGGCAAAGCATTGCTTCATGTCAGTTGGCAAGTCATTATAGCTGAGCTTGAGTATAGGTAAAACCCCGGTCTCATCATCGCATATCCTGCTTCGATGTAATATGTCCTCCCATTCTTCCTTAGTGGTCTTGTTACACAATACATACCCCAATGCTTTGGCTGCCAATGGAGATCCAACACATCTCTCTGCAATCGGGCCAACCAACTTAACTAGCTCCTCTGGCTTAGTCTTCCGCAAACCGAAAGCTCTTGTTTCAATAATTTCATGTATGAATTCTATGTCCAAAATTGCCACATCATGGTATTTATTTTTCCATGATGAGTTGTTAGCTACTGTACCCATGAATTCAGCTATTTCTTTATCACGAGTCGTCGTCAATATGGCACTACCGACACCGCCTTGATTAAGACATGCCTTCAACTTTCTCCATTTATCAATATCCTTATTCCATACGTCATCCAATACAAGAAGATACCTATTAGGAACATTTTTTCTGTTAGTACCTTTCTTTGTGCATGACCCTAAATCAAGCATAGAGCCTATGTTGCAATGGAAGTTGTTATATAGACTGCAGACCTCTAGAAAAAGATTAGTTAGAGCTAATGCCATGTTTGGATGTGCGTGGGGTGGGGTGGCTATATAATGTTCTTGGTCAATAATTCAAGCTTCCATTTTGGAACCATGCTGTACTTTTATGGGATTGCATAATGGTATAACACAGTAGTAAATATTTCTTACATGTGACTATGCAAAAAAAAAAAACATGACTGAGATAATTAGACCTGTCTACTTTATTTTACAACCCACGCACAAACTTATGTTATCTAAATATTACATAGGGGTACACAATACATGACATGACGTACTGAGTGTTCAGCAAGAATAAATAAAACATAAAAGCATGATAGAAGGTGAGAGTTGAGTTAGCAATAATAAGCTCTAGCAATAATACCTCTTTCCCCTAAGATGTTCCTGAAGCTTGTTGAGTGCCGTCTCAAGGGTTGTCTTCGAAGGATCACAATCACATATCTTGATGGCAAGATTACGGACATCGAAATCATCTGAGACACATACCCAATTTAGTAGCTGGAAATGCTCCTTGACCTGAGGGTCGTTGTAGATGAGTTGAGCGAGGGTGGTCTTGCCCAATCCTCCCATTCCAACGATGGGAAGAACTAAGAGATCACCACTGCTAGCTTGATGGCTGAGCAATATCTCAATAATTTTCTTCCTCTCCTTTTCTCTAGATCTACTAACAATGTTTTCAGGATCAACGATAACGGAATCCATCTCACGCCACCTGTTCCATGCTGGTGCCTCGAGCTGAAACTTGTCGAATCCAAAAACGTTCATTTCCTCCACAAGGTCCTTGATGGCCTCAACAATGCCACTAAGCTTGTTTCCCATCCTGCAACGGAACGCAACCCGGTTGTGAGTAAGGAAGAGTTTTACTCCAGCCATGCCGAGCTTGGTGATGTGCCCATCCTTCTTGGCTCGACGGCAGAGTGCCTCATACTCGAACTCGTCGAAGACGTCGTTCGCCTCATATGCCACCTTCTTGAGCGCCTCAAGCCATGCCTTTACTCCTCGTCGGCGAGACGCCTGCTTCTCGGCATCGGCAATGACGTCGAGGATGGCAGGCAGGTTGCGCTCGAGGATCTTGCACTGCTTCTCCATGCCCTCCATCACGTTGTACTGGTCCAGGAGGTAGCTGGACACCTTGTCCTTCAGCAGGGACACCAGCGGCCCAACCACCAGGCTGGCCGCTAGTTCAGCCATTGGAGCACTCAGCAGAGCTCTGGATCGAGAACGCGCGCTCAGAGAGAGGAGAGCGCGCGCAGGGGATGGGAACACAATGGCGTGGCGGCGTGGAGAAGACAGAAGAGAATGGTGGCTTTGGAGGAAAACAGAGTGATGGTGGCCTTGGAGGGAAACAGAGTGGGGCTGGGGCATCGACTTCCTAGCTTTGCCCGTCAGCACAGCAGGGCATCTTTGGTTGCTGCATTCTATCTAATAAAATAACGCATATTACTAACTAATACGGTACCATTACGGCTGGAAAACGAATGAATTCTTTCCCTGTCTCAGCATGTCTTTATATTTCCCTCTCATGAAGGCTGAGGCTGAAAATCGAATAAATTCTTTGTCTTTCTATCTCTCTTTCTGTCTCATGGAAATCAAATAAATATACCAGGTGGGGATTTGGTCGACATCAGTTGTACAAGGAAGGCACCCCTGAAGAGTGAAGACTGAAACGGTGGTGCTGCATAAATAATAATAGCTCGCATCCTGTTTTCATTTCGAGCTGTATGTTTCTCCATCTCACCCTGACAGTTGGAAAGCTCCAGTATGCTTTCCCTTATGTACATACAGAAAGAAAGCAAAAAGCAAAAGCAATGCATCTGTTCCTTCCTTCATGCCCACTCAAAGAACCTTTATCTGTTCCCGTTGAGAATTGAAACCGATGCATCACAAGAATGAGTCGAATCAACCACTGCAGGGCAGGAGGCAATGCATTGAGGAAAGAAAGGGAAGAACCGATGCAAGACTTGGAGTCGACTCCTGGTGCATTAAAAAATGGATTTGCACCTGCTGGTTGCTCCTCTTCGAAGGCGGAGGCAGATCTCCGACCTCCGGGGCGCGGCGCAACGAGGCAGATCTCCGATCACCGGCTTGGTGTGGAGGCCACGAAGTAGGCCGTGGAGGTGCTGGCGCCCGGCGGTGCCATGGAGCTCGGTGGCCGAGGTGGTGATGGCCGTGGATGTGGCGGTGGCAGCCATGGCCCATGGGCGAGGCCGGGCTGGGGCGGCGCGGAGCTCTGTGGCCGAGGTGGCGCTGTTGGAGGCGGCGGCGCGGGGAATCTCCGCTCGGCCGGGGATGCGCGGCAGCCTCACGGTCACGAAAGAGGCAGAAAAGGAGCTGCTGGGAGGGCTTCAGTGCGTGATCTGTTTTTTATTTTATTTTTCATGTGGGACTGTTACGTGGCTGCTAGGTTCGAGAGCGAGGGGCGGCGATGGAGCTACAGTACCCACGGGTACTGTTCACGTGAGGGAGGGAGGGCAGGGACGGCTGCCTCTCAAGATAAGGCATCTATAACTGATACATGGTTCTTTTTTATAGAGATGACTGACTTGACCTCTAAGGAAATATCCTAACCGAATCAATCTAACATATATCTTTTCTAACAAACCAAACCACATATCTCTTTCCTAACAAACCAAACAATCTAATCTAATATGTTCACGCGCTACAGTACCACGTCGCTATAGTACCACATGGGCCCCTAGGCCGGCTCTACTTGCCATAACACTACTCCGCCCCTCCAAGACAGCTCGTCCTCGAGCTGTGGCGATTGCTGGAGCGGAAGACCTTGCGGTCCAGAGAAGATCGCCATGGCAGACCTGCTTCCTCCTCAAGGTGCCAAACTTGGCTGCTCTATCTGATATGCGTGGAATCGAATCTGCCCGGATCGAATCCATGGAGCGCCGGCACGTGGAGTCGATGGTGCCCTCTACGAGCAGGCACCCCCGCTATGGGTGCAGCCGAGCAGGGGTGTGCTGGATGTGGCGAACTCCAACGGGGCCTGTGCGGCGGCCGAGGGCGGCGCGCCCGTGCTGTCCATCGAGGGCGACGCGGCGGAGAGCGTCGGCATCAGGCTGCCGCCGTGGAATAGGGGGGCATCCACCCCGCCGTAGAAGACACCCGGAGCCGGGGCGCCGCCAGGCGCCAAGACAGCCCCAGTGGCCGGGAGCGGCGGTAGGTGCGGCTAGGTACCGGGCGCCGTGTAGATGGGTTTCGACAAACCAGCGATCCAAGCCGGAAGCAGTGACGGCGACGGCGGGAACTTGATCTGCCGGATGGGAATGCCCTGGGACGGCGGTGGCACGGCTGGGAACGAGGTCGTCGCAGTCCCATCGTAGGGCATCCCATACTGGTACGAGATGACCGGCGCCGTGGTCGCGGCGAGGAAGGCCCTGATGCCCACCACGGCCTGCCGTAATTCTAGGATTGCAGCCGTCATCTGCTCTGGGGTGAGGACGAGGGCGGCGGGAGACGACGGCGCCGGGGCAGAGGGCGCGATCGCCCCTGAGGACGCCAGCGCGCCCAATGCCGGCGCGCTGATATGTGGCAGCAGCGGCGAGGAAGACGCTGGTGGCAGCGAGTGGACATGATCGAACCAGAGATCTCTAATACCAGATTGTTATGTGGCTGCTAGGATTGAGAGGGAGAGGCGGCGACGGGGCTACAGTACCCGCGGGGGGTACTGTTCATGCGAGGGAGAGAGGGCAGGGACAGCTGGCTCCTAAGGGAAGCCAGCAACTTAATTATTGCTTCTTGCTTGACTATAACTGATACATGGTTCTCTTTTATTGAGATGACTGACTTGACCCCTATGAAAATATCCTAACCGAATCAATCTAACATATATCTTTCCTAACAAACCAAACCACATATCACTTTCCTAACAAACCAAACAATCTATTCTAACATGTTCATGCGCTACTTGCCATAACAGGGACCCACGTTGCTTTTTACGTACCATAAACGGATCCATCCCTTTGGTTGGATTACGTGGCTAGACTACTTCCGTGCGACTGTAGATGATGCTCTACGGCAGTAAAATAATCTCAACAATCTGTTTTGGAAGTGTACGTTGTTCATCATCTCACTCTGACTCTGACACTGAGTAAAAATGGAGCATCTATGATCTATCTATTCCTTCCTTCGTGTACAAAAGAATAGGGAACGAGAGGCATCCAGTTGACTAGCTAGGTGCAGAGCTGGTTGCAGAGGTCGTTGATCCTGTCCTGCGTGGCGTCCGCGGACGACGCGACGACGTACGTCTGGTTCTTGCCGCCGGCGCAGACAACGGTCAGCGTGTTCTCCTGCTGCATACCCGTGCACGTGGTCGGCGACGCGTCGCACCTCCACCTCTTGGTCGGCACGCAGCTGAGGTAGTGGCACCACGGGCAGTGCTCGTTCGCATTGTACCCTCTGAACAGCAGCACGGTGGCCACCGTGAACCCGACGACGAGCAGCACGGCGGCGGCCAGCCACAGCACGTACTGGTACGTCTTGTGCTTGCGCTTCACCGGAACCGGTACCGGAGGAGCCCGCCAGGCTGCGCGGCAACTGCTGATACCTGTCCCTGCTGGGTGAGCCAGGCGAACTGCGGGCGGATGAAGAAGACGAAGCCCGAGATGAGGCCGCCGATGTGGGCGAAGTTGTCCACCCGGCGGAGGAGCCCCAGCGCTAGGTTCACCACGATCACCAGCACCAGCGTTAGCAGCGCCGCCACCTGAACCAAGAATCGTAGCATAATGACTGCACTGTTTATTTATGAATGTAATTGCACAAATCTTTTGGAACAGAGGACGAAGATTAATCTGCTGATGAAGGTTGAAGGATAGGATAGCAGGGAAATATAATGCATGTACATGTGTACCTTGTTTGCGTAGAGTGACCAGTTTGTTATGAGTTCAGAGAGCATGGATCCAATGAGGCCGAACAGAGCACCCGAGGCGCCGACGGAGACATTGGACTGTATGAAGAGAGCAGACATCAGGCTCCCGCCGAATCCAGAGATGAGGTAGACCAGACTGATCCTCACTGCATATTGCATTGCATCATATATATAGGCATAAGTACTCGGATGAGATGAAAATCTGTTCTCTTTTTTTTCCTTTGCAGAACAGAAACGAAACTCTTCCAGATTTTGTACTAAAGCAACTAATCAATCTATCAGCATCATGGATAAGGCCATAAGGGAGTTTCAAGTGTGACTGAAAGGCATGCATCCGATGTGTTAGTTTCAGGCTTTCAGCAAAGTTGGAATGAAGAATCCAAAGGGATAGTATGTACGATCACTTACCAAACCCGAATTCTTGCTTGAGGCGTATGCCGATGATTACGAGGCAGAGCATGTTGATGAGCAGATGAACAACTCCAGCATGGAGCCACATGCAGGTGATCAGACGCCATCCTTAGGCGGCCATGGACAACCTTAGGCACATCGAGAGCCCCTATCTTCACTAACCTGGCATTGAGATTGAGATAAAAAAATATATATATTTTCAGTTTAGCCTCTGATGAGTACAGTACCTGAACGTACTGGTAACACAAGCAATCAAATCTCTTTTTTTTTTTGACAAAAAAAGGGGGCTGAAGTGAAAGTGAAACTCTAATTTTTATTTTTGAAGTGAGAAATGCCATATGTCATCATCCACCTACTCTTCTTTGACTTTGCAATGTGTCTTGTGTAATCTAAGTTCAGAGAAGTCTAACAAAGATATCAGCACGCGTACATAGAATAGATAGAAAAATGGACAGGGACATTTGACTCCTCCTGCAGCTAGCGTTCCCCATGACCATGAGTGGTCAATCAGAGATATATAGTAGTAATTAATTAGATAACTGACTGATACCGACTCCAAAGATTTCCTTCACATTTTGGGTTGGTTGACAAATTAAACCGGCCAAAGCAATTGTATTGCTTGCTTTGCACAATGTCTTATATGCTTCATCAATCACTGTCTGTGAGTTTCAGAGGAGGACATCACCGTGGCCCAAAGTCAAATGACCAACTCAGGAAGGAAGGAAAGTTTTGCACGCAACATAACTGAACAGGGGCATGCAATGCAAATTGAGAGACTGAACTCTGCTGAGTGCTTCTTGGGTGGGGGCCCATACGTACATTGTACTACAAGTATATCCCATCATGATGAATCTGCAGGATTTGCTGGTTCTTGCTTGTGCTAGTAAATCCAAAGGTTTGCAGTTGCCAAAACCTTTGGATTTATTGGCCAACTTGTAATCATGCAACGATAGTATGTGCATGACATCCAGTTTCCGACGATAGTATGTGCATGACATCCACAGTTCTATTATTATTATTATTATTATTATTAGTCAGCGGGCTTAATTGGCCAACTTGTAATCATGCAAGGGGACTGGCCCAGGCACCTTCTGCACAACGGGCTAGGCTGCCACGAGCATATGACATGATCCAAAATAATTAGCCCACCATAAAAATTTTACCATAGAAACTGCAGCTATGAATTAATTACAGAAAAGCATAGATCTAAATCTACAGTAAAAACTTTGTACTAAATCATACCATATTATATGTTCACTGTGTAGATCTACTCACGTGGAGTCCAACAAAATTGGATTTTAAATTTTATGATTTTTTTTGTGATTTACTATGATTTTTCAAAGATTTAGCCGAAATAAATAAAAAAGAAAAAGACAAAACCGTCTTTGAAAACCGCTTGTAACCGGCCAGGGAGGTGAAATGAACGGTTTTAAAAGTTCAGGGAGGTAGTTTACCCGGTTTTAGATTTCTGTCACACCCAATTTTAAGGACAAAATGGGGTGCATAACCTTATGTGCGCCCAGAGATCAGTCACACACATAAGCCGACAAATTATGAATAGTATCATCTCCAATGTTTATTACATCACGAATAAGACAGAATTATTACATAAGTATAGCACAAATAATAAAAAGATCTATCGCGGAAGCTCCAATTCACAGGGACGTCGACTGGTTGACCACAAGTCTAGTAGTCCTCAGGGAAATTATCATTCTCAGGGTCATCTGTTACCCATCTGGGATTTTTATCCAAATAGTGAAAATAAACAAGCGTAAGTACATGTCGTACTCAACAAGTGTAACAAGGGGTTCATGAGGCTCAAAAGGCTAGACACAGGCTTAACAGCGGTCAGCTTTTAGTTGTCACAATTTTAGCTTATGAGTAGCATCAAGGTGTTTCAGTCCCCAAAGTAGAACACATGATCAAATGTAAACATGAGTAATGAATAGCATAAACAGATATTACTTAGTGATCATCTATTCCATAAATGTTCCAAGGCCGCTCGTGACTGTGAGCACGGCTGATATACCAGTTTTACACTCTGCAGAGGTTGTACACTTTCACTATGAGTCGTGATTCCCATATGCCCGGGTTTATAACTCCCAAAACACTTCCAAGGTGAGCAGACAGGGGTCACTATGAAGCCTTTCAAAGGTTCGTCTAATAAGTTAGGGCCATTAGATTCACTCGACAAACAGATATAGAGCCCCCCTTCCCGATGGCACATTGACACGCAGCCTATACACATAAGGCCAGAGGCCGCTCTATACCCGATTCGGCAAGCCATTCTTACGCCAATGAAGGTAACCACTAACAAGCTAGAAAATGTCCTTATACTAAGCTAAAGCCAGAGCCATGTAGCTCTCACAGCTGTACTGTAAGTCCCGGATGATCACTTACAGATAAGTCCTTAGGGAGAGGAATCTGAAGCATTTAGAAAGTAGCTAAACACTCCAGCCCCCTGTTTCCATGTTGCTAAAAAGTCACATTTTATGTTTATTGCATATACCATTAGTCAAGTTACAAGATCATGGTTTAACTGAGCTCTAGCAAAGCTACCCATATGCATAACCCATAGGTGACAAGGCAATAGTCCAATTCTAGGAAATTCCTGACAAAAGACACATGCAATATGAATTTAATGATTTAAAGTGAATAGGAAACAAGGATGATCCCATGCTATACTTGCCTTGAGCAATGTACACCTGCTGGTCCTGCTCGTCAAAGTCGTACCCTTGATACTCCGAGAACTGCTCACCGTCTATACTCGATAACCATAGCAACGTACAAGCATCCAGGAGCAATCATGCAAAGCAAACAAGACTACAGATTAGAACAGTACACCAACAGCAAAGAATCAAGATGAAAAGTTTGGAAAACGAATCTACGTCTCGACATGAACACACAGACGCGAAGATCACAAAAATCGGATCTAAAACGAAAAAGTTATGGTTTAAACAAGATTTCCTATAGACAAATAATAGATTAGATCTAAGCTCGTATTATAAAAGTTAGAAACCTACTTTACAGTAGCATAAGCGTGTAGATTACGTAATTACGAATCCAACGCAACTTGAACGGATCTAATCGGAGTTAAAACGAAGATTTTACGGCTAAAACAAGTTGAATGGCAAAACTGTGAATAACTGAAAACGTATTTCAATAAAACCGAACGAAAATACGCTTTCGAAAGAAAAAAAACGTAACCTGTGAAACGCGCAAAGGACCGCGGGTTGAATCTGGAATATTTATAAGGGCGTATTTGAAAGATAGGCAGCGAAGGGGTATCTTCTTTTATGAGCCGTTGGATTAGAAACCGACGGATGAGAATCGATCCAGCGGAAATAAATAAAAAAAACCCCAGCCGGCACAGTATGCCGGCGGCTTGACCACGGCTGCACCATGGCCGGCATGCTAGAGCTCGCGGTACATGGCTTGCAGCGCACTCCACGTCGAAAGAAAAAGACGGAGGGAGAGAGGAAGGAACGGCGAACTCACCGGACCCGAGCGTCGAGAGCGAGGGGCAGTTGAGGCGGTCCGGCGCGAGTTGACAGCGGAGGTCGGCGGCGGCACTGGATCGGAGCTCGGCTGCGGCTGTTTGGCGAAGAAAACGAACGCTAGATGAGATTGGGGAGAGAGGAGGGGCACGGCTGCTATTTATGGGGGCGCGGGATGACTTGAGAATCACGGCACCGAGGCGTGGCAGGGTCGGACACGACGGCATCGATGGAGATGGTGTCCGGCACTGCTACGACGCGAGGAAGAAGAGCCTGACCAGCGGGCCCGGCTGGTCAGCGGCGGGGAAAGGCGCTTGCGCGGTCAGCGGGAGCAGCTGGGCCGAGCGATGCGTGGGCCGGCGGCAGCAGCGCTGGGCTGCGCGCTTCGCCAGGGAGAAAAGAAAGCAGCGACCTGGAAAGAAAATGGGCCGCGCGGAAAGAAATGGAATGGGCCGTGGCAGCAGGCCTTCGGGCCAAAAAGGAGAAGAAAGTTTTACTTTTCTTTTTTGGATTTTTCTTCAAAACAAATTCAAAATGCAACTTCAACTCAATTCAAAATCCGACTTCAAACCAAGCAATTCAAAATAGTATGCAGTGGCATGTATGCACATTCATGGTTGATTTTATATTTGACTTTTAGCTTTATTAAAAATGATTATTTTTCTAAATTCAAATGCTCACAAAATGCATAATTAAATCATGTTCACCTATTTTAAAATGTTGCAAATTTTAGGGTGTTACAATTCTACCCCCCTTAAAATGAATCTCGTCCCCGAGATTCGGACGATGCTTACACAAATAACTGTGGGTATGTGTTCCTTAGATTATCTTCTCTTTCCCAAGTAGCCTCATCCACGGTATACCGATTCCACTGAACCTTGCACATCTTTATAACTTGGCTCCTTGTAACTCTTTCTGCTGTCTCTAAAATCTTTACTGTAAACTCCTCATAAGTGAGATCTTCCTTAACTGTAAGCTCTTCTAACGGTATCTATTCCTCAGGTACACGCAAACACTTCTTTAACTGAGATACATGGAACACATCGTGTACACCCGACAAACTCTCAGGCAATTCTAACTGATAAGCTACCTCTCCACGTCTCTCTAAAACCTTGAAAGGTCCAATATACCTTGGTGCTAACTTTCCCTTCATGTTAAACCTTCTCACACTTCTCATAGGTGACACCTTTAAGTACACATAATCACCTACTTCAAAAACCAATTCTCTTCTTCTAGTGTCGGCATAGCTCTTTTGTCGAGACTGGGCCACTCTCAAGTTATCCCTGATCATCCTTACTTGCTCTTCTGCGTCTCTCAAAACATCTGGTCCAAACACTTGAGTTTCTCCCGTTTGATTCCAAAACAACAGGGTCCTACACTTTCGTCCATACAAAGCTTCGAAAGGTGCCATATTGAGACTTTTCTGATAACTGTTGTTGTACGAGAACTCTGCATAAGGCAAACTCTTGTCCCAACTTGTTCCATACTGCAACGCACAAGCCCTTAACATATCCTCTAATATCTGATTAATTCTCTCAGTTTGCCCATCTGTCTGAGGATGATATGCTATACTAAAATTCAACTTGGTTCCCAATGAACTATGTACTTGCTGCCAAAAATGAGATGTAAATTGGGTACCTCGATCAGACACAATTTTCTTGGGAACCCCATGTAGACAAACTATTCTCTCCATATATAGCGCAGCCAATTGGGGTCCAGTATAGGTGGTCTTAACCGGTAAGAAGTGGGCAACCTTAGTTAACCGATCTACTATTACCCAGATTGAATCATAACCTCTCTGAGTACGTGGTAACCCAACTATAAAATCCATACCAACTTCTTCCAACTTCCACTCAGGTATCTTCATTGGTTGTAACAATCCTGCAGGTCTTTGATGTTC
This sequence comes from Miscanthus floridulus, assembly GCF_019320115.1. Lineage (NCBI taxonomy): Eukaryota > Viridiplantae > Streptophyta > Magnoliopsida > Poales > Poaceae > Miscanthus > Miscanthus floridulus. The sequence goes on from NC_089588.1 coordinate 121,812,175, forward strand.
AGCCTTGACTCTCTGACAGGTATCACACAAAGCAACATATTTAGCAACATCTCTTTTGAGTCCATACCACCAATACTTCTCTTTTAAATCCAAATACATCTTGGTACTTCCAGGATGAATAGAATAAGCAGACTCATGGGCCTCACGAATAATTGCCTCTCGTACAGCCTTATCCTCAGGCACACACAACCTTTTCCCAAACCACAGAGTTCCATTGTCATCCATACTAAAACCTGGTGCCTTACCAATCACTATGTTTTCTGCTATCTCCTTCAACTTCGCATCCTGTAACTGTCCCTTACGTATTTCTTGCTCCAACTTAGGCTCCAACACCAACTCCACTGCATTGGTAACAAAGCCTAAATTCAGTCGCTCAAATTCAGCACACAACTCACTTGACATCGATGTCACCTGCACCTCATTGACATAACTCTTCCTACTAAGAGCATCGGCAACAACGTTCGCCTTCCCAGGATGATAGTGTATCTCCAAATCATAATCTTTGATCAACTCTAACCATCGACGCTGTCTCATATTCAGATCTGTCTGAGTGAAAAATGTACTTCAGACTTTTGTGATCAGTATAGATGTCACTCTTATGTCCAACGAGATAATGCCTCCATATCTTCAAAGCATGAACCACTGCTGCTAACTCCAAATCATGAGTAGGATAATTTAACTCATGCTTTCTCAACTGCCGAGATGCATAAGCCACTACTCTGCCTTCTTGCATAAGAACACATCCAAGTCCCTGACGAGATGCATCACAATAGATCGAAAAGCTTTTATTCAGGTCTGGCAAAGTTAACACTGGAGCTGTAGTCAACCTCTTCTTCAACTCTTCGAAGTTAGCCTGGCACTTCTCGGACCACACGAACTTAGCATTTTCTCCAATAAGGCTGTCATTGGCTTAGCAAGCTTAGAGAAACCTTCAATGAACCTTCTGTAGTATCCGGCTAACCCCAAGAAACTACGTATCTGTCCCACATCTGTTGGTGGCTTCCAATTCAGCACATCCTTCACCTTACCGGGATCTACTGCAATTCCACCGTTGGAGACAACATGACCCAGAAAAGAAACTTCCTTCAACCAAAATTCACACTTGCTTCGCTTGGCATACAACTTGTGTTCTCTGAGCTTCTGCAGCACCAACCTCAGATGTTCAGCGTGCTCTTCTTCTGTTTTGGAGAATATCAATATATCATCGATGAACACCACCACAAACTTATCCAAAAACTCCATGAACACCTTGTTCATCATGTACATAAAGTAGGTAGGTGCATTGGTCAAACCAAATGACATAACAGTGTACTCATATAAACCATACCTCATAGTAACAGCTGTCTTGGGTACATCTGTTGCACGAATCCTTAATTGATGGTAGCCAGAACGAAGATCAATCTTAGAGAAAACACAGGCACCTCTCAACTGATCAAACAAATCATCAATTCTAGGCAATGGATACTTGTTCTTGATAGTAACCTCATTGAGTGATCGATAATCAACACACATCCTCTGAGTACCATCCTTCTTGTCAACAAATATAACTGGTGCTCCCCAAGGTGACGAACTAGGACGAATAAAACCTTTCTCCTGTAACTCCGTAATTTGTTTCTTAAGTTCTTCTAATTCTTTAACCCCCATTCTATATGGACGCTTAGCTATAGGTACAGTTCCAGGTAATAATTCAATAATAAACTCAATATCACGGTCAGGCGGCATACCTGGCAAATCATCAGGGAAAACATCTGGAAATTCATCCACCACTGGGTCCTCCTTGTTGCCGCTATCATCCAGCTGGTTCACTGTGGCGGTTGGCTGTGCTTGTATTACAACATCAACACTGATTCTTTCTCCACTAGGTGCGGTCACAACAACTACCTTTTCTTTACACTGGATTACTGCTTGTTGTTGCTTCATCCAGTCCATACCCAAAATCACATCTATACCAGATGCTCTCAACACAATGGGGCTCACTTTAAACTCTACCCCACTTAAGGATAGACTAGTCGGAAGACAACGATATGCAGCTTGCATACTTCCACCCGATGAGTTTACTAACATGGGATTTTGCATGGCACATAATGGTATGCTATGGTTTCTAACAAATGCTTGTGATATGAATGAATGCAAAGCTCCAAAATCGAAAAGAACAGAAGCGGGGGTTGAGTTGACATTGAATGTACCGAGCATGACTTCCGGTTCAGCAAGCGCCGTCTCGGTAGACACATGATTCACCTTTCCCGTGTTGGGTGCTGGCTTCTGATAGTTGTTCTGCCTTTGAGGGGTTTGCTGATTGGGCTTCTCAGGGCAATTGTAAGAGAGGTGACCTTCTTTGCCACAACGGAAACACTTACTAGGGGTGCTAGGGGCACTAGTCTTCATATGAGTGTTGTTGGGCGCTCCCTGTCGTGGTGTCTGCTGACCACTCTGTTGCTGAGGACGTTGATTGGCATTCTGCTGCTGGTTCTGGTTGTTCTGAGGATACTGACCACGATTCCATTGACTGGGTGGTCCCTGAAACCTCTGCTGGAAGCCTTGTTGAGAATTGGCACATGGACGAGTATTACTCCCAGAGGCTTGTCCCTGAAGCCTCCTCTTCTTGGCCTCCATCTCCTTGCGCTTGTTGTCAATAACTATAGCGCGATTCACTAGCGTCTGAAAGTTGGGGTAGGTGTTTGACATAAGCTGGAGCTGCAGACCATCATACAGACCTTTGAGAAAGCGGCGTTGCTTATCAGCATCATCAGCCACTTCATTAGGAGCATAACGTGACAACTGAGCAAACTTGTCACGGTACTCAGCGATAGACATGGATCCCTGCTTCAAAGCTCTAAATTCCTCTTGTTTGAGCTCTATCAGTCCCTCTGGTATGTGATAAGATATGAAATTCTCCTTGAACTCCTGCCAGGTAACAGGAGGAGCGTTGGCAGGACATCCATACTCGAATGACTCCCACCAGTCCTGAGCTTCTCCCTGAAGTTGTCCTGAAGCGTACAACACCTTCTGCTGATTATCACATTGAGCTATGTTGAGCTGCCTCTCTACTGCACGAAGCCAATCATCTGCTTCCAGTGGATCAGTGGCACGAGAGAACACCGGGGGACGGCCCTTCAAGAATTCACCATGCTTATCACGTGGAGCTCCACCACCCTGTTGATTCTGCTGATTCTGCACCAACGTTTGCATGAGTTGCGTCTGTATTGCCAAGAGTTGTTCAATAGTCGGTGATGGTGGTGGTGGATGTGGGGGAACACCTCCACGACCTCGGCCTCTTCCTCTTCCAGACATCTGCTTATCAAATATTCAAAATTCAGAAATCCCCAAGTTAGAATACATTCTGAAAATTTTCTGGACGAGTCTCGACAACAGCAGCTCTGTAAAACCGTCATATCTCGAGTTCCCAAAATCCAAATAGAGTGTACTTTATATGGTTGGAAAGCTTACGAAAATTTCTACAACTTTTATTCAGACCACTTTCCCAAATTCTGTCGTTAGATTACTCAAAAACAGGATACAACCGAAACTGTTCCCAGATTCCAGACTGTGCAGTAACTTTAACTTGAAACAGAGATATCTCACGAACCAGATCAGATATGGGGGTGATTCCAGAGGCATTGGAAAGGTAATTAAGTCTAGTTATTCCCACAACAATTTCATAATTTTTGGTCGTGTATATTTTATTCGGCATTAAGATAAAGGCAGACTGCTCCGAAAACAGACTCCGAAAGAGCGAGATGTAACAAACCCAACTATTTATTTATTGACCCAAACTTTAATATTCTTAAATATGAAACTTGCGGACATGCCCACAAAGTTCCAGCACACATTACAAAGATCCAACTCATACATAAACATAAGAACAAATCAACTAAACACGCAATGTCCACACCGCACTAAAAACTTGACCCAACTCGACTCACTCGTTCTACTATCGTGCTATTACATAAAGAGGGACTCCAACATCTAGGGGCGATACTTATGAGTAAGCTCCTCATACATCTTGGGCAAATTGAGGCACACCCTTTGTTCGTCTATCACTTGCTGGTGCCTCTTGATTGCTTTCTGCTGAGCCTTCAATTGATCCTCCAATCGGCGAATCCTTGACACAGACTCGTAACCAAAGTGTACCATCGCTTCCGTGGTTGGATCCATGCCCTACGGGTCCATCATCGCCCAACCCAATTCTGGGTGTTGATGAGGAAGGAATCGATATTGATCATCCTTCATGACCTCGAATCGGCGACCACGGAGGCCTATGCAAGCTTCAGCGGCTGCATCTTCTATGCCGTCCTCCATGGTAGCGCGGTGACCATGGTGTGCATAGTTTGAATCCAGCTGATACGCACTTTTCTGCACATCCTTGATGGTGATGCACATCCTAACCTTCCAGTAGGTGTCTTTAAGAGGGTGTGCATGCTCTTCGCAAGCGTATTCTACAGCTGCATCCCAGTCACTGTAGTATGTCTGCAGCAGGCTCAAGAGTCGGTGATGTGAAACAGAGTATTCACATCCCGGCTTATACCACACCTTTATTGTCCACCCCAATGGCGGGATCGGCTCATCCTCTTCAACAATGTCTTCATCTTCGTTTTTGGACAAGTCAACGATCTCAACTTCTTGAGGGTCATCCTGGGCTGTCTCAGGTGTGGACTCAGGCGTTGGCGGTGTTGGCGAATCCAATTCCTGCTCCTGAGGTTCTTCCTCCTCAGGATCCACGGACAAACCTTGTGGCGGGTAATACCCTCCAGTGCTCATGCGGGCAGTCTTGTGGGCATGAGGCATCTACAGAATTAGATTTAGTTAGGTTAGCTTAGAAGCAGTAATTTTCATAATAGAATAAGGCAAAAGAAGCATAAAACTTTAGCAAATAACAAGGGTGAGATAGAAAGCATGAAATGAGTGAAGCAAAAGAAGCTAAAACAACCATTGCTAACTAGGCTTGAGTCCTACAGTCAACATGGCTCTGATACTAATCTGTCACACCCAATTTTAAGGACAAATGGGGTGCATAACCTTATGTGCGCCCAGAGATCAGTCACACACATAAGCCGACAAATTATGAATAGTATCATCTCCAATGTTTATTACATCACGAATAAGACAGAATTATTACATAAGTATAGCACAAATAATAAAAAGATCTATCGCGGAAGCTCCAATTCACAGGGACGTCGACTGGTTGACCACAAGTCTAGTAGTCCTCAGGGAAATCATCATTCTCAGGGTCATCTGTTACCCATCTGGGATTTTTATCCAAATAGTGAAAATAAACAAGCGTAAGTACATGTCGTACTCAACAAGTGTAACACGGGGTTCATGAGGCTCAAAAGGCTAGACACAGGCTTAACAGCGGTCAGCTTTTAGTTGTCACAATTTTAGCTTATGAGTAGCATCAAGGTGTTTCAGTCCCCAAAGTAGAACACATGATCAAATGTAAACATGAGTAATGAATAGCATAAACAGATATTACTTAGCGATCATCTATTCCATAAATGTTCCAAGGCCGCTCGTGATCGTGAGCACGGCTGATATACCAGTTTTACACTCTGCAGAGGTTGTACACTTTCACTATGAGTCGTGATTCCCATATGCCCGGGTTTATAACTCCCAAAACACTTCCAAGGTGAGCAGGCAGGGGTCACTATGAAGCCTTTCAAAGGTTCGTCTAACAAGTTAGGCCATTAGATTCACTCAGCAAACAGATATAGAGCCCCCCTTCCCGATGGCACATTGACACGCAGCCTATACACATAAGGCCAGAGGCCGCTCTATAACCGATTTGGCAAGCCATTCTTACGCCAATGAAGGTAACCACTAACAAGCTAGAAAAGGTCCTTATACTGAGCTAAAGCCAGAGCCATGTAGCTCTCACAGCGGTACTGTAAGTCCCGGATGATCACTTACAGATAAGTCCTTAGGGAGAGGAATCTGAAGCATTTAGAAAGTAGCTAAACACTCCAGCCCCTTATTTCCATGTTGCTAAAAAGTCACATTTTATGTTTATTGCATATACCATTAGTCAAGTTACAAGATCATGGTTTAACTGAGCTCTAGCAAAGCTACCCATATGCATAACCCATAGGTGACAAGGCAATAGTCCAATTCTAGGAAATTCCTGACAAGAAGACACATGCAATATGAATTTAATGATTTAAAGTGAATAGGAAACAAGGATGATCCCATGCTATACTTGCCTTGAGCAATGTACACCTGCTGGTCCTGCTCGTCAAAGTCGTACCCTTGATCCTCCGAGAACTGCTCACCGTCTATACTCGATAACCACAGCAACATACAAGCATCCAGGAGCAATCATGCAAAGCAAACAAGACTACAGATTAGAACAGTACACCAACAGCAAAGAATCAAGATGAAAAGTTTGGAAAACGAATCTACGTCTCGCCATGAACACACAGACGCGAAGATCACAAAAATCGGATCTAAAACGAAAAAGTTATGGTTTAAACAAGATTTCCTATAGACAAATAATAGATTAGATCTAAGCTTGTATTATAAAAGTTAGAAACCTACTTTACAGTAGCATAAGCGTGTAGATTACGTAATTACGAATCCAACGCAACTTGAACGGATCTAATCGGAGTTAAAACGAAGATTTTACGGCTAAAACAAGTTGAATGGCAAAACTATGAATAACTGAAAACATATTTCAATAAAACCGAACGAAAATACGCTTTCGAAAGAAAAAAACGTAACCTGTGAAACGCGCAAAGGACCACGGGTTGAATCTGGAATATTTATAAGGGCGTATTTGAAAGATAGGCAGCAAAGGGGTATCTTCTTTTATGAGCCGTCAGATTAGAAACCGACGGATGAGAATCGATCCAGCGGAAATAAAAAAAAAAAACCCCAGCCGGCACAGTACGCCGGCGGCTTGACCATGGCTGCGCCATGGCCGGCATGCTGGAGCTCACGGTACATGGCTTGCAGCGCACTCCACGTCAAAAGAAAAAGACGGAGGGAGAGAGGAAGGAACGGCGAACTCACCGGACCCGAGCGCCGAGAGCGAGGGGCAGTTGAGGCGGTCCGGCGCGAGTTGACAGCAGAGGTCGGTGGCGGCACTGGATCGGAGCTCGGGTGCGGCTGTTTGGTGAAGAAAACGGACGCTAGATGAGATTGGGGAGAGAGGAGGGGCACGGCCGCTATTTATGGGGGCGCGGGATGACTTGAGAATCACGGCACCGAGGCATGGCAGGGTCGGACACGACGGCATCGACGGAGATGGTGTCCGGCACAGCTACGACGCGAGGAAGAAGAGCCTGACCAGCGGGCCCGGCTGGTCAGCGGCGGGGAAAGGCGCTTGCGCGGTCAGCGGGAGCGGCTGGGCCGAGCGATGCGTGGGCCGGCGGCAGCAGCGCTGGGCCGCGCGCTTCGCCAGGGAGAAAAGAAAGCAGCGACCTGGAAAGAAAATGGGCCGCACGGAAAGAAATGGAATGGGCCACGGCAGCAGGCCTTCGGGCCGAAAAGAAGGAGAAGAAAGTTTTTCTTTTCTTTTTCGGATTTTTCTTCAAAACAAATTCAAAATGCAACTTCAACTCAATTCAAAATCCGACTTCAAACCAAGCAATTCAAAATAGTATGCAGTGGCATGTATGCACATTCATGGTTGATTTTATATTTGACTTTTAGCTTTATTAAAAATGATTATTTTTCTAAATTCAAATGCTCACAAAATGCATAATTAAATCAGGTTCACCTATTTTAAAATGTTGCAAATTTTAGGGTGTTACAAGTTCAGAGAGGAAAAGTGGACTTTCGCAAAAGTTGAGGGAGGTAATGTGGACTTTTTCCTTCTGCCTACGATACAAGCCATCATCTTGTAGGCCCAGTCCAGGTATTCGCCTCCACCCAACTAACATCTCACCCTAAAAGAACCCGGTTAACATCTTTAATTACACATGTTTTCTTATTCACTTTATTTATTTGTTTATCAATTTCTTTTTCTTTTAAGGATTTCACTGGTTTATTCGAATCTCTGTTTTGGCACTAAAGGATTCTTTGGGGTTTTGCCTACCGGATGTTCCTTCAATTGGAGCTATATCTTATTGCTAGAAACAAGTACCTTTTACGGTCTTCAAAACCTTATATGGCAAGAGTGTTTGTAGTTGTTCATTTTCTTTGTTGCCTTTTCAAATAAAAAAGATGGCTAGTTTGATCTGTGATGTATCATCATTTGTTTATTCTAACTACTACTTCCTTGATAAATATCATATAAGATATGGGACACTATATAATCCTAGAATATTAATCTGTTTTAGATATCTTCATAAACGTGTGTGTCATTAGATATCAGCGTCAATCCAGGCTTATGGGTTGGGGCATTTGGATGTTCAGAAATGACGACCTCTTTTCTGAGGATTGTAATAGGATGATCTTTCAGAAAGAAATCGCTTTGGTTATCCCTCGACCAAGAGCCAATACTTATTGCATATTAGTCAATGGATAGAGACTCAATTGTAATTTACTTGGTCTTCTTTACTTCCTAGTTTCGCTGTAACTCAACTCTTGTTTTCATATATACGCCCTCCATCTCAGTATATAAGGCGTTGTAAGGAAAATGGACCCTAGGCCCATTTACTTTGGATTTTGGTGTTTGATGACCAACACAACCAAATTGGACTAATGAATTTGCAAGTGATTGTTTGTAGTTCAATAGGGTGCAAGATGTGACTTGGACGAAGGCGACGTGATGATCCGATGATCAACACCATAAGCAAGACCCTAGGACCACAAGAGAGGACCCAAGATATCAAGCAAAGTCCAAGCACGAAGATAGGAACAAAGCCGGACGCAAGATCGCGAAAGAAACGTGCTCACAGAGGTGACCGAACGCTGGTCAAAATTGACCAGACGCGTCCGATTAAGAGCTCGGCAACAGTAGGCGTCTGCAGCAGCGACTGGACGCTGAGTACTGAAAGTGACCGGACGCACTGGTAGCACTGTTCACCATCCCGGCAACACACTCAACACTGACCGGACGCTGGCAGCTAATCGACCGGACACAGGGACTATAGCGTCCGATCGAGTACAGAGAGGTTCCAGAGTGGCGAAATTGTGACTGGACGCATCTGGTGGCATGTGACCGGATGCCATCAGCGTCCGATCAGTTGATCATGCTCTAACGGTCGGGACGACTAGACGCGTCCGGTCAGGATGAAAGCAGCATCCGGTCAGTAGCAGGAAAGCAGGATTTTGTCCCCACCGGCTACTTTCTCAGCGGGGCTTATAAATAGACCCCCCAACCGGCCATTTGATTGTAGTGGAGCTGAGGAAACATATCTAGGGTGTTGATTCACCATTTGAGTGATCTCCACATCCATAGTGCTTAGTGATTCATTAGGTGATTAGTGTAGGTGCTTTGCAAAGTGCTTAGGTTGATTAGACCACCGCTTAAGCGCTTGCTTTAGGTTTAGGCCTAGTGTTTAGTGAGGTTTGCATAACTCTTACCACTCGGTGCTTACGCGCACCATTGTTGTACATCGGAGGGGCTTGTAGTCTTGCGAGATCACACCAACCGGGTTTGTGCCCACCACCGTGTACCAAAGGGAACAAGGCCCGTGGTGTTTTGGCCAGAAGCTTGATAGTGAAGACGGCGGGAAGCGGTCCGGCAGAGGCTTTGCCACGAGTGGCTTGACCGGAGACCCGCTTGCTCGTGGGGAAGGCCCAGAGCTATCCACGGAGTTACCCGACCAGGAGCTTGGCCCTTGCGAGGGATTCCTTGTGAGGGGCTCCAACGAGCACTAGGGGGAAGCTTGCGCGCTTCTCGATACCTCGGTAAAAATACCAGAGTCATCGATGGGAGTTTGCATATCTCTACCTTACTCTTTAGCTTCCGCATTTACATTGCTTGTATTACTCCTTTTGCGGTAGAGATAGCAACACACTAGCAAAACCGTAGTTGCACATTTAGATAGTTTATCTTTTGCATAGGTTTTGCTAAGGGTAGAAAAAGAGGCCATAGTTTAGAGTCAGAATTTTAAGTTGCCTAATTCACCCCCCTCTTAGGCGTCATGGTCCCCTACAAGTGGTATCAGAGCCGGTTGGCTCAATTTGGGTCTTTGGCTTAACCGCCGTTGAGCCGAGGCTATTTAGAGTGGTTGGGATGGATACCTCTAGGCCTCCACACTTTGACGGCACTAACTTCCCCTACTATAAAGCTAGAATGGCTTGTCATCTTGAGGTGGTTGATTTGGGTGTTTGGAGAGTCACTCGTGACGGGATGAAACCCATTAAGAATCCCGACAAACCCACAAAGAGTGAAGAAAAAGAAATTCATTTCAATGCTAGAGCTAAAAATTGCTTGTTTGAATCTTTTGGCCTGGATGTGTTTAACCAAGTGTTCACTTTAAATACGGCACATGAAATTTGGTTAAAACTCCAAGAGCTACATGATGGCACAACTAATGTCCGTGAGCAAAAACATTGTCTAGCTAAGCAAAATTATGATTCCTTTGAAATGAATAATGATGAGCTTGTTCATGATATGTATTCTCGTTTGAATCTAATTATCAATGAGCTCCATTCAATAGGATTAACAAAGCTAGATGATGCATACATCGTGAGGAAGATCATCTCCATGCTACCACAAAAGAAATATGCAAGCATCATCACCATCTCACAACATGGAGGACTTGAGCACCATGACCCCGGCCATAGTCATTGGCAAGATAGTGGCATTTGAAATGTCATGCAAGATAGGTCAAGAAGAAGCCTCTTCATCAAGCAAAGGCAAAGCTCTCGCATGTAGTGAGAAAAAGAAGATGAAGGGCAAGAAAGTTGAGACAAGCTTAAGCTCAAGCTCCTCAAGTGAAGGTGAAGAAGAAGATGAGGATGAGGATGATGACGATGATGATGATGATGATTCAAGTGATGATGATCAATCTTCCTCCTCCACCTCTGACCTTGATGAAGAATCAATCAAACTTAGCAACAAGGTGGAGAAGATGATCAAAAGGCTCAATGTCAAGGGTGTGCCCATCCAAATTCAAGATCTCATTTTCACCAATCAAAGAAATGAGCAAAGGAAGAAAGGATGCTATGGATGTGGCGAGTTGGGGCACTTTGTGGAAGTTTGTCCAAATAAGCCCACACCCAAGACAAAGAAGAAGGCATGCAAGAACAAAGCCCTCACATCAATAAGGTCATGAGATGATTCTTCAAGTGAAGAAGAAAACCATCACAAGAGGCGAGGTCACAAGCACTCGTCATCAAGGTCTTCTCGTGTGTGCCTTATGGCACGAGGTAACGAAAGCTCATCCTCTAGTGAGAGTGACAGTGATGATGAAATGCCTTCTCTCGATGTACTTGTGCAAGAAAATCTTAAATATGCTAAGGCTTGCACTAGCCAACAAAAGAAGCTAAAAATGTTGCAAGAAAAGCTAAATAGTTCACAAGAAGCATATAAAACCTTGCTTGAATAATATGAGACATTTGCTAATCTCAATATTGAACTATCTACTAAAATTGAGCAACGTGAGGCTAGTGCAACAACAAATGCATGCACAATCAATGATGAGCAACTTGTAAAGAAATATGAAAAATTAAAAGAAAAGTTAGCTAGCTCACAAGATGCTTATAAAAGTTTGCTTGCTAAAATGGAAACCATGTGCAAACATTATGATGAGCTAACTAATAAAGTTGCTAATCTTGAAGTCGTCAATACAACCCTCACCAAGGCATCTAGAAAGAAAGGCTCAATTTTTGACATGCCTAAAAAGGATGCCTCTACTTCTTGCAATGATTTATGTTTAGACTCACCCTTGTGCACCCAAGTTTGTGTTGAGAAAATTATTGTAGATACATGCACACAAGAGGTTGCAATGGAGAATGAGCAACTCAAGCAAGAAGTGGCTCGCCTCACCAAGGACTTGACTCAAGTGAATGGCAAGACGAAGCAAGCCCAACTTCATCAAGATAACACCATCAAGAGAGTGAAGAAGCTTGATGAAGGACAAACCATGGTTTGTTACATGTGCCACAAGGAAGGCCACAAGTCCTATGAGTGCAGGGTGAAGAATTGGGGAGGAGCAAAGAAGAAAGAGAAAAAGCAAACAAGCAAGCTCTCCAACACCTACACCAACAAGGTGGACAAGAAGGCCTCCACACCATACTTGTTAAAGAAGAAGAAAAATGACAAGGTGGTGGCCATCAAGATGAACAAGCAAGCCAACAATGGGGTCAAACGCTTTTGGGTGCCAAAGGAAATCATTTCAAATATGAAGAGCACCAAGAAGGTTTGGATCCTGAAAGGGAAGTGAGAAGTCCGATGGACTTCGGGAACTTGGAGACTTGGCAAAGTTTTGGGTGCATTTCATGGGGTGCGTCATATTGGATCATGTCTATTGTCAAGTGGGTTAGTGAATACTATGGACCCAAATTCTCCTTCCCATGTTAGGTAACTAGATATAAATTCTTTTAATTGGTATTTCTTGCAAGTGGTGTTAAGATTTAAATTCTTGCAATCTCAAATTAGGATCTAGTTCCTTTCATGCCTAGGTTTGCATTTGCATGCTTATATCATTTCTCATGCATACACTAGGTAAATCATATGGTAGGCTTGCTCGGTTTCATTCTTAACCCTTGGAGCAAACCTACATGGTTTAAATTGTTTAGGAGCACGACACATAGCTTGTCTTTCAATTGTTCATCTAATATGTGCCAAAGTCTAAATTGTACATAATTTCTCCTGAATATCATTGTCGAAAATGATTCTCACATTCATGTGATGTCATCTTTCAAGTGGTATTTTTTATTCTAAAATCAATGTGCATATCACCTACAAGTATTCCATACTTGTGTGCACAAACTTAGGGGGAGGTTACTCTATAAGTTGGATGCTTCGAGACTAACACCCTTTCAAGCTTATCATGTGTGTAGTAGTCTCATTGCAAGGAAAATGGAGTCCCCAGAGTTAAGCTTCATACTTCAAATATCCACCACCTATTGCAAGTGGTATAAGTCAAATTGGTTTCCACATGTGGTATTTCTAATCTGATATCATCATGTTGATTTTACTTTGATATTTATATGCTTTCTCCTTGCATTATATAGATTAAACTCCTTTGAGCATCAATTTGCCTATTATGCATAAACTTCATTCTCCATCATATGTATGCATATATTTAGGGGGAGCTTAGTCTATGTAATATGAGAGTCAAATTTTGTGACCTATTCCACTCCACATACAAAGAATCACAAAGTTTGACCCTCCTTTATGCTACTAATGTCTTCCTTTTTCGGTATTTGATTCCAAAGGGGGGGAATTTGTAGGACCAAAAGCAAGCCCGATCATAATAATTTACAAGTGGTAATGGTCCGAGAAAGGGGGATAGTGGATTATGGATTAGTCTATGTAATGGGGAGAATTTGACCAAAAGCGAGGCTTAAATCCATAATGCCACATGGGGACATTTCCAAGGGCAAGATAAGTTTAGCTTTACAAGTGGTATCTTCAATTGGTATCTTTTAGCATCATATAACCTTGCCCTTTGCATTGCATCCTAGCAGGTAGATAGTTTTTAAATTCCAAAGTTTTTATTATTTGCTTGCTTTGGTCGTGTTGTCATCAATCACCAAAAAGGGGAAGATTGTACGGAAAATGGACCGTAGGCCCATTTATTTTGGATTTTGGTGTTTGATGACCAACACAACCAAATTGGACTAATGAATTTGCAAGTGATTGTTTTGTAGTTCAATAGGGTGCAAGACGTGACTTGGACGAAGGCGACGTGATGATCCGATGATCAACACCATAAGCAAGACCCTAGGAGCACAAGAGAAGACCCAAGATATCAAGCAAAGTCCAAGTATGAAGATAGGAACCAAGCCGAACACAAGATCGCGAAGAAACATGCTCACAGAGGTGACCAGACAATGGTCAGAATCGACCGGACGCGTCTGATCAAGAGCTCGGCAATAGTAGGTGTCTGCAGCAGCGACCGAACGCTGAGTACTGAAAGTGACCGGACGCACCGGTGGCCCTGTTCACCATCCCGGCAACACACTCAGCATTGACCGGATGCTGGCGGCTAATCGACCGGACGCAGGGACTGCAGCGTCCGATCAAGTACAGAGAGGTTCCAAAGCGGTGAAATTGCGACCGGACACGTCTGGTGGCATGTGACCGGACGCCATCAGTGTCCGATCAGTTGATCGCACTCTAACGGTCGGGACGACCGGACACGTCCGGTCAACACAAAAGTAGCATCCGGTCAGTAGCAGAAAAGCGGGATTTTATCCCCAACGGCTACTTTCTCAACGGGGCTTATAAATAGACCCCCAGCCGGCCATTTGACTGCAGTGGAGCTGAGGAAACATATCTCGGGTGTTGATACACCATTTGAGTTATCTCCATATGCATAGTGCTTAGTGATTCATTAGGTGATTAGCGTAGGTGCTTTGCGAAGTGCTTAGGTTGATTAGACCACCGCTTATGCGCTTGCTATAGGTTTAGACCTAGTGTCTAGTGAGGTTTGCATACCTCTTATGACTCGGTGCTTGTATGCACCATTGTTGTACATCGGAGGGGCTTGTAGTCTTGCGAGATCACACCAACCGCATTTGTGGTGTGGCCGCCACTGTGTACCGAAGGGAAAAAGGCCCGCGGCGTTTCGGCTGGAAGCTTGATAGTGAAGACGGCGGGAAGTGGTCCGGGAGAGGCATTGCCACGAGTGGCTTAACTGGAGACCCGCTTGCGCGTGGGGAAGGCCCGGAGCTATCCACGAAGTTACCCGACCGTGAGCTTGGCTCTTCCGAGGGATTCCTTGTGAGGGGCTCCAACGAGGACTAGCGGGAAGCTTGCACGCTTCTTGATACCTCGGTAAAAATACCAGAGTCGTCGACGGGAGTTTGCATATCTCTACCTTACTCTTTAGCTTCCGCATTTACATTGCTTGTATTACTCCATTTGCAGTAGAGATAGCAACACACTAGCAAAACCGTAGTTGTATATTTAGATAGTTTATCTTTTGCATAGGTTTTGCTAAGGGTAGAAAAAGAGGCCATAGTTTAGAGTCAGAATGTTAAGTTGCCTAATTCACCCCCCCCTCTTAGGCGTCATGGTCCCCTACAGGCGTAACCACCTCTGGTTCAAAGACCAAGGAATGTATCTACTCTACTAATTCACCATCCTTTTCATTGCTAAACCCACACAAAAAACGACCCCCACTGAGAAGTCCCTCATCCATCCACATAAAAAATTGTACCCAGAAAAACAACACATTTAAAATGAACCGTCTAGATTTACTTGTAAGCTTTCTCCCTCCTTACTCAAATCTAACGGTTAATATCGCATGTGTCAACCTCCTCATCGTTCCCATCTCCCAGGCCTGTGGGCTTCAACGCACGGCCCCGCACGGCCTGCACACCGCCTACACATCGACGCACCTCACGAGACCCAGGATCGAATCCCAAATTCACCCAAAAAAACAAAAAAGTTTCCTTCCAAAAACTTTTCTTCTTCGTGCAATACTAGAGCGACACGGCGAAACCGCCTCTGGCCACACGGACGTCACGCCGGCCGCGCCTACCGCCTCTGCCATGCCACGCTGCAATAGGGGAGCGGTGGAGTGCACGGATCCCGGGGAGACCTGAATCCTTCACCGCCGCCGTCGCCTCAGCAGGCTACAGGTTTGTTCTCTTGTTCTAGACGCAAGCAGCAGATGACCAGTAGGGTTTGCTGCGTCCGTCTCATGATGGGGAAAATGTTCACAGTTGAGGACGTCGCGGCTGGTATCGCGATGCCATCTCCGTCTTCCCCGCGGATGGCATCTCTGTCTTCCCCGTGGCCGGCAACCGAGCAGACGAGCGCGGCCCTCACGGCGGCGGCGCTCTCTCCTCCCTGCTTCGGCCCCCGGTGGTGCTCCGGCCCCGGCGGTTCGGGTGGCCTGTGCGGCCACGCCGCGCTCGAGTTTGTCCGCCGTGGTGAGTACTCCCGTGGAGAGCTCTGCATCATCTCCGAACAGGCCGTACGCTCTCTGCTCCCTTTGCTTCCCTTTTCTTTTCCCCATTTCTTTGAGTTCAGGATTTTTTAGTCCTCCAGAGTGGCATGCGGCGCGCCTGGCCAGCCTTAACAAGACGCACACCGTCACCTGGGAGGAGTTCAAGAAGAAGCAGGGGGTACACCCGCACTTTATTTGCAGTAGCTTTAGTAATCTGTCTCTTACTCATGTTTAGAGCTTGCTTTCGTTCTTGTACTCCAATATTCAGTGTATCAACATGCTCCCGTACTAACTGAGGCTCTGTTTGGCAGGACCTATTCATGGCAGCAGCTGCAGCTGATTTATTGTGAGAGAAAAATATTGTTCCATAGCTGAAAAGTAGAGCTTATTCTGGCTGATAAGCTCAAGCGATGTTCGTGTACTAAATTGCTCATTGAAAGTCATGACCAAATTTTCTCATGTTAGTTTATATTCTGATAATGGTTATTGCCTTTCTAGGTGGTATAGTAAGTTACTTTAGATGAAAACGCCACTGGCATAATTGGATATTTTTTGGCATCCTGAAGTTTTGCCCTGGCAGTCCAGTACATGCTCATTTCATGTGCCGTCCACTTCAGGTGCTGAAATTTATTAACAAATCCATCATCGTATTTCAGGTGCTACATACTTCTATGGGTGACTCACTTGAGACTATATCCAGAAGACTGTCCAAAAACTGTGGAAAACTTCACTACCCATTGCCGGAACGGTTATATGACAATCTTATATTTCACCGTGTGATTAAAGGATTCAAGATTCAGACTGGAGATCCTTTGGGGGATGGCACTGGTGGGCAATCAATCGGGGCACGGAATTTGAAGATGAATTTCACAAGAGGTATGTTTGTTTTTTTCCCATATACGGTACAAATAGGAGTATTTTTTCTGCATACTGTGTGGTCAACTAGGGGTTCTATAAGTTCTTTAATTATATAATTTTTTTTTGTCTCCCGCCTTTGATCCAGAACACATGTATCCATTTTGCTTTGACTGTCGCCAATATACGACTTTGACCACACGTTTAATCTCGCATTTTGTAGTTATGTCATGGCTAGAAGGTGCCTTGAGTAATCTTACCATTCTAATCTTTCTGAAATACGCCTGTGTAATGGCTTTTGCTAAATTGGATATAGCAAAGTACCCCCTCTGTCCCAAAATAGAGGACGCTATGAGATACGTGCAGGTTAAACTTTCTCAACTTTGACTAAGTTTATAGAAAATACATACAACATTTATATCTCCAAATAAGTTTATTATGAAAATATATTCAACGATACTAATTATGTATTATAAATATCAATATTCTTTTATATATAATTAATCAAAGTTAATAAAAGTTGATTTCTTGGGAAGTGAGAACGACTTCTATTTTGGGAGGGAGGGAGTTGCATGTATCTTATTGATACCTATGATAAACTGATGCAGATTTATTATTTGCATTTTAGTCTCATACTCAGAATTGAATTTGTTCTCACTGCAGATAGTTGTTAAGAGTCAAATCCTTACTGCTTGGAATTGCAAGTTATAGATGGAACCTCATGCGGCAAGCTGGCAAGCAGCACGCATGGTGGTGTTCAGTTGTTCACATGGGGAGGTTCTTCTTGCTGGTACCTCCTGATCTTGAAGCAAAGTAAAATGGGACTATTTGCACTGTTCAGTCTTCGAGGACACATGTAACCAAAAGAGAATCTGTCGTAGTAGTAAAATGTGACAATAGTAAAGCGAAAGCTCTGACCTTAAACGCACATATAAAAGGTTAATCGGAGTCCCATAATTGGTGTTTCAATCTCATGTATGTTCAACTGAATGTGTAGCTGCACAGGATTAAGTTACATCCATATGCCAAATGCATAGGAGAACTGAACCTATTGGTGGAAATGAAATATCTGTCAATGATCTTGTTATATATACCACAATGTCAATGTCATTTGTTTGCGAATATGTGTTTCTTTCATTGGTTAATTTATTTTTTAGTTTTATGACTTATTTTTTCTAGACGTCACCGTAACGTTAGCACGGGCAATTGTAACACCCTAAAATTTGCCTCTTTTTGAAATAGAGTTAAAATAATTGAATTATGTATTTTTGTGCTCATGAAACATAGGAAAACTAAATTTTTCATTAAATTAAAATTTATCTTAAGGTAGCAATATTATTGTGCATACATGCTGGTGCATTTATATTTTAGCTCTGAGTGTTTTTAACTCAAAACTCAAAAGGATTTAAATTCGTGTTTGAAAAGGATTTGAAAATGGCTTTGAAAAAAAAGAAAAGAAAAGAAAACCCTCCCTCTCCCTATCTGGCCCGAAGGCCCACTCCTTCCCCAAGGCCCGCTCCCACTCTCTCCCTCTTCCGCAGCCAACCTCGACTTGACAAAGGCCGAGGCCCAGTACCGAGCCGAGGCCCGCGTGAGCGCCTCCTGTCTCTCTGTGTATGACAAACTGGCCCCGCGCCCTCTCTTTGACTCATGGACCCCATAGGTCAGCCTCTCCCCTCCATTCTCCTACCTCCCGTCACCCAGCCAGACTCTTGCCCGAGTGAAACACCGGCGCCGAATCCTGGAATCCACGGGATTGTCTGCGTGGAGCGCACGCCTAGTCGCCCCTATAAGAGCCGAAGCCCTGGCCACGTCTGTATTTTGCATCTACGCTGCCAGGAGCCGCCCTAGCATCGCCTTCTGCTTGACTTTGGATCTCATCAAGAAAGCAAGGACGCCGCCGAAGCCGCAGTAGCCACCTGCCACCTCTCTATCATCCTCAACTTGCTGACGAGCTCAGTATTGACGTGGGGAGACCGAAGCCGTCATGGCCGCCTGTTGCTTCTCCGTCGACCCGAGCACGCTGTCGAGCTTCATTCTGCGGAAGCCGTCGTCCGAGCCCCACAACGTTGCCAAGCCTTCTTCGTCCGTGATAAACACCTAGGTGAGCTCGCCGTCTTCTCCTCTACCTCCCCATGTCCTCCGTTGGAGCAACCGATCCTGGAGTCGCCGTTCTAGCGAGGAGCCGACACCCCAGCCATGGCGTTCGCCACCAGGAGCACTGTGCTGGTGACCCTTTTCCCCTCCCTTCTGTTTCCGGCCGTCGATCTCGAGATGAACGGTTCAGATCGGGAGATGACCGAGGTCAACCGGTCAATTTCGGTCAGCAGCTCCTCTTTTGCAAAAGCCCCCCTGATCTTTTTTGTTTTAGAACCCACCATCCCTGGTTCGATTTAAAATACGATTTTGTTTTTATTTTAAATCAAAAATAAGTTCTGAATATTTACAAAACTGCCACCAACACTGTTTTCAACATATCTTCTCCGTTCTAACTCCGATTCGATCCATTCGAGTTGTGTTAGATTTGTAGTGAAGTAATCTACATGTTAATACACTTGTTAATCATGTTTATCACCTTTGAAAATCTTGATCTATTATTTGGCATTCAAATCTTAAGTTTTCTACATAAAATCTTATTTAATTTGTAACTTCTCCGTTTTAGTTCTGATTAGCGTGCTTTTCGCGTATGTGTGATCGTAGTGATGCGTAGAATCGTGTTTCCAGCTCTTCAACTTATGTTTCATTGATAGCTGTACTATTCTAACATAGTTTTGTTTGTATATGCATGTCTATTCGGATGCTTGTGTGGTGCTATATGATTATGTCCAGTCGGTGAGCGATACGTGGTGATCAAGAAGGAGTTCTTTGGAGGCTATGAATTAATAGAAGAAGGATCTGAGTTTAAGAAGAAGTATAGCATGTGTCTAAAATTGTGACCCTAAGGATTTAACTAGCACTTTGTTATATTTATACCTTGTCACCGCAGGAACAATTGCGTATGGGTAGTTTGCTAGTGCTCAAATTAACTAAACATGATCTGAATGATGACTAATGGCTTATGCAACAATGGTTAAAATTTGTTTTTTAGCAACTTGGATATAGGGCGAAGGAGCTCCTTGCTTTTATACTTGATGCTCTTGGCCCTCCCTAAGGACTTATCTGTTGGCAAAAGCTAGGACTTATAGTACAACCGTGAGGGCTACATGGCTCTAGCTTTAGTTCAGTAGGAGGACATTTTCTAACTTGTTAGAGGTTACCTTTATGGTGCAAGAGGGGCTTCCGAGATGGGTATAGTGCAGCCTCTGTCCGTTAGTGTATAGGCTGCACATCATTGTGCCTCTCGGAAGGGGAGCTCTACATCTGCTTGCCGAGGAAACCTAGCGGCCCTAACTTGTTAGACAAACCTTTGAAAGACTTCATAGTGAACCATACCGACCTTCCTTGGAAGTGGGTTAAGAGGCTAGCTACCTCGGGCGAAAGGGCAAATCATGACTCACGGGTAAAGATGTACAACCTCTGTAGAGTGTAAAACTATTATAACAGCCGTGCTCGCGGTTATGAGCGGCCTAGAAAACTGACGGAATATGTATTCACCCTATGACGATAATATGATGTTAATATTGCTCTCATTAATTGATTATGTGGTTTATATGGGGCTTAAGCATAACCTGAGGCTATTAAATGATAAAACCATGACTCACTAAAAATGCAAATCGCAGTAAACCAGTGTCAACCTTTTGAGCTTCATAACCCCATGTTATCTTGGTGAGTACGACATGTACTTACGCTTGCTTTATTTTCATTACTTGGATAAAAATCCTGGATGGGTACCAGATTGTTAGAGTCTGGAGGAGTTAGGCTTGTGATCAACCAGTCCGTTGTCCCTGTGGAGTATCTGCTACTTGTATCTAAGGTTATATCTTTATACTAAGTACGTTATGTATTAAGTATTGTCTCTTGATATTACCTTCATTTGTAGCTATATGTGAGATTTGACTTCTTGGGCTCACATATAGTGTGTATTTGGTTTTGTTCTTAAAACTGGTGCTACAAAATGGTATCAGAGCAGTGTTGACTGTAGGACGCAAGTCTAGTTAGCACTGGTCATTTCTGAAAACCTATTTTGCTATAAAACTATTTTTCCACCTCCTTGACGCATTGAATTGAATATTTCCAATCCTTGTCCTATTGTCTCCTCTCCTTGATAGCTCCCTTCAAGCTATACTTTCTTATCTCCTTGAGTGGTTGTTCTTGTTCTTTTGCAAAACTTTCTAGTCTCACCTCTATTTAAATTACCAAAGCCCTGTTAAGAAGTTTTCCCCTAAGAATGCATACCAAGTAGCTAGAAGGAATGATTAGTAACGAGCTTGTATTTCGTGTTTGGATGGTTTGTCCTTATGTTCTGGTTGAGTTGGGTCTTTGTAATGAGCACAATGATTTTGTGGGGTATATCCACAATTTCATTTAGTTTTAGGCCTAAGGTATAAGGATCAATGGAATAAATAGTTTGGGTTCTCTCTTGTTCCCTGCTCTCTGTCCCCTGGAGCAGTCTACTTCCTACGGCTTATGTTCTCAACCTCTGAACAAGCAAAAATTATAAGAAAATTCTGGGTGAAAGTAGACTTCAGGATCTTTCTTTTACCGTAAGAATCACCTTGATAGCTATTTTAGTTTGGGAGATATGAAAATCTCAATGCGATACAACTGTGCTGTCCAAAACCTGGAACAGTTTTGCTTGTGCACTGTTTTGGACCAAATTAACTTCAGAATCTGGAAAAGTGTTCTACATGAAAGTTGTAGAGGATTTCATCAGCTTTCCAACGGTATAAGCTACAACTTCATTGGGATAACAGAACTCGAGTACAACTGTTTTACTGTGCGACTGTTTTTCGGCTCGTGAGGAATTTCAGATTTCTTATTCATACCTTTGCACATGAGTTTCATTGGGATGTTAGAACGCCTTTATGTTAGTTAACTCACTCAGAAGAAGATGCAAGCTATTCATTGGTGTCCCCTAGTTGATATTTTCTTAAGGGGGTAGCCAAGTTAAGGAATTGCAAGACGAAGGTTTCACGCGTTCTAGTTCTTCACTCGGAAGCATCAGCTATCTGTATGGTTGAGAGATCACCATCAAGCGCAGATTGATAATTTGTTGGATTATCTACAAGGAACTCAAGTGCTCGTCGAGATTGGTCTTCGATTTGAACTATCATCTATTGGGAGTTCAACCTTCAACATACCCAAGACAAGTTGGCATGGATGACATAGAAAGGAGATATTGGACATCTACAATCGGAGACTTAGAAATGTTTACCAAGTTAGAAAGTGAGCTTTGGTTGAAGGAAGTTATTTTCTCGGTTCAGATATCTCTAGTGTTAGAATTATGGAGAAGAAGCTCAGAAAGTTAGTGAGGGTTGAATTAGAACCTACCCAAGGATGCAGGTGTGACTCGGAGCTACCTTGGGATAATGAGATTCTATCAGAGGATCACTGGAGGCATTATAATCTTGACATAAATAGTGTCATCAACATGGATTGTAGGAATCTAAAGGACATCAATACTAAGTTGGGGATGAGCTAGTAACATCATCGTTGGATTGGAATTGATTATGACTTGGAAAAGTGATATCACTTGGAGAAACAAAGGTCGTTGCCGATGTCCTTTGCAAAGGAATGTTATGCTAAGAAGATTCGGATGACACCATGGACCAAGAATTGTGTCTAAGAGTTGAACAACTTAACCCGAGCATATATAGTGATTGATGTTTTGAAGTCAG
The DNA here is from genome assembly GCF_019320115.1 of Miscanthus floridulus. Lineage (NCBI taxonomy): Eukaryota > Viridiplantae > Streptophyta > Magnoliopsida > Poales > Poaceae > Miscanthus > Miscanthus floridulus. The sequence goes on from NC_089588.1 coordinate 121,834,763, forward strand.
TGATATAACCTACTTTGGGCCAAGAAAGTAAGGAGGCTCCGTTGGAAGGCGAACATATGAAGAAAGAGACTTGATAGTATGGACTAAAAAGGAAAGGTGTCCTAGTGATTGGAGTTACCTGAGAGTTGTTTGTAGTACCTATCAAAATCCTAGAATTAGATAAGCAAGTTACTTTGAGTAAGGTTATCAGAGTGGCACAACGGAAGCATGGTGGGCCCATAACCCATAGGTTCTAGGATCGGATTACTCGAGGAAGTGAATAAGTTTTCAAAGGTTGAGTATCCTTGTCTTGTTGGTCACCATCTTCCGAATCTCGAGGACGAGATTCATCTTAAGGGGGTAGAATTGTAACACCCTAAAATTTGCCTCTTTTTGAAATAGAGTTAAAATAATTTAATTATATATTTTTGTGCTCATGAAAACATAGGAAAACTAAATTTTTCATTAAATTAAAATTTATCTTAAGGTAGCAACATTATTGTGCATATATGCTGGTGCATTTGTATTTTTGCTCTTAGTGTTTTTAACTCAAAACTCAAAAGGATTTAAATTCATGTTTGAAAAGGATTTGAAAATGGCTTTGAAAAAAAAAGAAAAGAAAAGAAAACCCTCCCTCTCCCTATCTGGCCCGAAGGCCCACTCCTTCCCCAAGGCCCACTCCCACTCTCTCTCTCTCCCACAGCCCACCTTGACTTGACAAAGGCCGAATCCCAGTAGCGCGTCGAGGCCCGCGTGAGCGCCTCCTCTCTCTGTTTATGACAACCGGCCCGCGCCCTCTCTCTAACTCATGGACCCCACAGGTCAGCCTCTCCCCTCCTTTCTCCTACCTCCCGTCACCTAGCCGGACTCCTGCCCGAGCGAAACACCAACGCTGAATCCAGGAATCCACGGGATTGTCTACGTGGAGTGCACGCCTAGTCACCCCTATAAGAGTCGAAGCCCTGGCAGCGTCCGTATTTTGCATCTACGCTGCCAGGAGCTGCCCTAGCCTCGCCTTCTGCATGACTTTGGATCTCGCTGAGAAAGCAAGGACACCACCGAAGCCGCAGTAGCCGCCGGCCGCCCCTTTGTCATCCTCAACTTGTTGACGAGCTCAGTATTGATGTGGGGAGACCGAAGCCGTCGCTGCCGCCTGTTGTTTCTCTGTCGACCTGAGCATGCTGCCGAGCTTCGTTCCACAGAAGCTGTCGTCTGCCTCTTCTAGCCCCGTGACGCCGCCATGCCTTCTCCGTCCGTGATAAACACCTAGGTGAGCTCGCCATCTTCTCCTCTACCACCCCATGTCCTTCGTTGGAGCAACTGATCCCGGAGTCACCATTCCAGCGAGGAGCCGAGACCTCGACCATGGCGTTCGCCACAAGAAGCACTGTGCCGGTGACCCTTTTCCCCTCCCTTCTATTTCCGGGCGTCGATCTCGAGATGAACGGCTCAGATTGGGAGATGACCAAGGTCAACCGGTCAATTCCGGTCAGCAACTCCTCTTTTGCAAAAGGCCCCTGATCTTTTCTGTTTTAGAACCCGCCGTCCCTGGTTCGATTTAAAATACGATTTTGTTTTATTTTAAATCGAAAATAAGTTTTGAATATTTACAAAACTGCCACCAACACTGTTTTCATCATATCTTCTCCGTTCTAATTCTGATTCGATCCATTCGAGTTGCGTTAGATTCGTAGCGAAGTAATCTACATGTTAATACACTTGTTAATCATGTTTATTGTAACACCCTAAAATTTGCCCTTTTGAAAATAGGATTAAAATGATTTAATTCTGTATTTTTGTGCTCATGAAATATAGGAAAATAAAAATTTTCATTAACTTAAAATTCATCATAAGGATTAGCAACATGTTTGAGCATACATGCCCTTGCATTTGGTTTATTTGGTTGAGTGGTTGAAAATTTAAAATGATTTGAATTGCGTTTGGAAAGAAATTAAAAATGGCTTCGAAGTAAAAGAAAAGAAAGAAAAGAGAATTAGAAAATAAAAGACTTTAAAAAGTTGTAAAATTTATTTTTGAAAAAACTTATCAAAATTTCTCATCTATGCTTGAATTGAAAAGGGTATTTGAAATCCTATTCAAATCGGATTTGGTTTACATTTGAATTTGGTTTTTTTAAAAACAAATTAGAAAAAGATTTCGAAAAAAAAGAAAACCCCCTCTCCTCCTCTCTCTCTCTTTTGGCCTGTTGGCCCAGTTTATTTTTTTTTCCCGCCAGGCCTGTTCTCCTCTCCCACTTTCTCCATCGCGCGGCCCAGCCAAAGGCCAACGGCCCGCCCCTCCTTTCCCCGCCTTGGCTTCGGCCCACGCTAGCGCGTAGCCCAACCCGAAGCACCACGCCGTGTGTCCGTGTCCGCTCCGCAGCGGCCCAGCCGAGCGCCGACCCAGCCAGACGACGTCGCCCGTGCTCCTCTTTCCTCCACTTTCCCGCTAACAGCCCGTCCCCGCTCGCCAGTCATCTTCTCTAGCTCATCTATGCCTAGGACTCCACCGCCGTTGCCGCCCGTGTCCGCGCCGGCCACGCCTCGTTCCTTGTTGTGCGCGCCACACTGCTTCCGCCCCTATAAAGCTCCGTGTCCCCCTCCGCGTCCATCTATGCCGCCGTTCTAGCCTAGCTTCATTCACCGAGCCACAGCTATAGCCGTACGTCGCCGTCCGCCATCGACCCGCCAAGCTGCGTGCCTCCACGGACTAGCAATCCTCCGCGCGAAGCAGCTAGGTGAACTCGCCTCAACCACCTCTTTCAACCCGTGTCGTTCCCATTGAAAACCATGAACCGAAGGCCTTGAATCACGCGCGCCGTCAAGCTCCTCGCCGCCGGCCATGTCTTCCACCGCGCCGGCTACTGTTCTGGCCGGCCACGTTTTTTTTCCCGCCCGATTCCATCTCGTCCGTCCAAATCAAATCCAACGGCCCAAAAGCAAGGATAACCCTTCGCGTGGCTGTATTACAAAAGAGTCCTTCTGGTATTCCATTTTTAAACCCACGGTCCAAAGCGCAATCATAGATTACGTCTTCTTCTTTGGAAAGCGTAGTTTCATCGGTTTAGATCCAAAATACGTTTTCACTTATTTATAGATTTGCCACTGATTTTGTTTTAGCCATAACTTCTCCGTTTTAACTCCGATTTGACCCGTTCAAATTGTGTTAGGTTCGTAATTTCATAATTTACACGTTCATACTACTGTTAGATGTGTTTTCAACTTTTAAAATTCAAGGTTAGATTTAATCTATTATTTTATTAAAGGAAATCTTGTTTAATTCATATCTTCTCCGTTTTAGCTCCATTTTGGCCCATTCAAGTTGCGTTAGATTCATAGCAACGAGATCTACGTGTTAGTAACAGTGGTTACCATGTCATTATTTTTGGAATCTCATGGTTTAAACTCTAATTTGAATAATAATTATGCAATTGGGTTTTATAAATAAAATATGATTTGTTTTACATAAGTTTTATAATTCAAATCTAAATTTGACTTAATCCAATTTATATTATTTATAAAATATCTTGTATATATTTAAAATGAATGAAGTCTATAGTTTTCTTTTCCGCGTATAAAGCAGATCTATCGGTAGATGTATCTTTTTAACCGTAGCTCTGATTAGCGTGTTTTTCGCATCTGTGTGTTCGTAGCGAGACATAGATTTATTTTATAAACTTTTTATCTTGATTTGATGTTGGTGTATTGTTCTAATTTAGATCTATTGTTTGCTTCGTGTATGATTGTATGGATGCTTGTGTGGTGCTTTGTGATTTCGTCCAGTCGGTGAGATATACATGGTGCTCAAGAAGAAGAAGAAGAACGTTGAAGATTAAAGCTTACCGAAGGATCGGTGTTTTAAGGCAAGTATAGCATGGGATCTTCCTTGTCCTATACACCTTTAATCATTTACTTCATACTGCATGTGTCTACTATGACTACCACTAAGGATTTCCTAGTACTTTGTACCTTGTGCCTTGACACCTTTGGGTTATTATATTGGATAGTATGATGCTAGTGCTCAATTAAAGACCATGATCTCGTAACTTGACTAATGTAATATGTAATAAACAATAAATGATGCTTTTTAGCAACATGGAACAAGGGGGCTAGAGCATTGGGCTATTTTTATGGTGCTCTAGATTCCTCTCCCTAAGGACTTATCTGTAAGTGATTTATCCGAGACTTATAGTACAACTGTGAGGGCTATATGGCTCTGGCTTTAGCTCAGTATGAGGACCTTTTCTAGCTTGTTAGAGGTTACCTTTATTGGCATAAGAATGGCTTGCCGAATCAGGTATAGGACAGCCTCTACTCTTATGTGTATAGTTGTGATGGAATTGTACCATTCGACAGGGGGGTTCCTATATCTATTTGCCGAGTGAATCTAATGACCCTAACTTGTTATACGAACCTTTGAAAGGCTTCATAGTGAACCCTGCCGACCTTCCTTAATAGTGGGTCAAGAGGTTGGCCGCCTCGGGCGAAAGGGTAAATCACGACTCACAGTGAAAGTGTACAAGCTCTGCAGAGTGTAAAACTGGTATATCAGCCATGCTCACGGTCATGAGCGGCCTTGGAACATTTACGGAATAGATGATGAACACTAATGATATGGATGATGAAGATGCTCACAAATGGTTAATTGTTTATGCTATTCATTATTCATGTTTACCTGATCATGTGTTTATGTGGGCTTGAGATAAACTTGTTGCTACTCAATTGCTAAAATCATGACTCATTAAAAGCTAATCGTAGTTGAACCAGTGTCAGCCTTTTGAGCCTCATGAACCCCATGTTATATTTGTTGAGTATGGCATGCACTTACGCTTGCTTTACTTTTCAAATATTTGGATGAAAATCCTGGATGGGTACCAGATTGCTAGAGTTTGGAGGAATTAGGCTTGTGATCAACCAGTCAGTTGTCCCTGTGGAATTGGAGTCTTTGCCTGAAGATCTGAGTTGTCTTTCCGTTGTCTATACTATGAGGTTATAATCTTTATACTAATACGCTATGTATTTAAGCATTGTCTTTTGATATTACCCTTATTTGTAGTTATATATGAGATTTGACTTTCTGAGCTCACATATGGTGTGTATCTGGTTTTGTTTTTAAAACCGGGTGCTACAAAGTGGTATCAGAGCAATGCTGACTGTAGGATGCAAGCCTAGTAGAAACTAGTCATCTTAAGGCTTAGAAGTTGCTGCAAAAATCCTTACTCTATGAGCCTTGATATTTTCTTCTCTATTGTATCTCTACCTTTGCTATTCATCTCCACCTTGGTGCTTATTTTAAAGTCTTTGTTCTCATCTCCGCTCCTTGATTTGGTATGCTTTTAGAACTATCCCTCATCACCTTCTTGCGTAATCTGAAGACGAGTCTTAGAATTGTTACCCCTAGCATAATGAGGACGATAGTATCGCAAGTTGAGTCATTGATTGAATTGTGCATCTTTATTGCTTGTTGAATTGTCATTATGTTAATGATTGTTTTGCATCTTTGTAATGATTGTAATGATCTTGTTGGGTCTTCCCACAATTTCATTTAGCTTATAGGCCTAAGGTATAAGGATTAATGAAACAAATAGTTGGGGTATGGTTTTCTTCTATTCTCCCAATCCTATCTTTTCGGAGCAGCCTGCACTCTTCGGCTTATATCTCTGTTTTTTACTACCAAAAATCATGAGAAAATTCTGCACAATAGTAGACTTCAATATCTTTCTCTGAGCAAAAGAATCAACCTGATAGCTATTTTGGTTATGGAGATACGAAAATCACAAGACGAGACATCTGTGCTGTTTAGAATCGGGAGTAGTTTCTATTGTGTACTGTTTTTGACCACATAAACTGCAGAATTTGGAAAAGTGTTCTATAAGGAAGTTATGGATAATTTGATAAGCTTTCCAACGGTATAAGCTACAATATCATTGGATTAATAGAATGAGAGTTACAGTTGTTTTACTGCGCTGCTGTTTTTCATCTCGCGAGGAATTTCAGGTTTCTTGTTCTTGCCCATATACAAGAGTACCATCGGGGTGTCAGAATGACTTCATACTAGTTAGATCATCTAAAAGAATGTGCAAGCTATACTTTGGAGTCCCCTAGTTTATGTTTTCTTAAGGGGGTAGCCAAGTTGAAGAATTTGTAAGAAGAGGAATCATACGTTCTAGTTTGCGCAGCGGAAGCGTGGTGGTACCCAAAGGTGTGAGAGAAACTCAGAGTTTCAATGAGGTTTGGTTAAAGTTTCTACGAAGGTTTATCCAAGATCATCAAGATTTTGGTAGAGCTACCAGAGAAGTTTTCAAGTTAGTTTGGATCAAGAGACCTCAGCTAAGTGTCTGATGGAGTCCAAGAAAAGGTTGAAGTAAAACCTAAGTATTAGCTTTGCCAAATCCGGACGAGAGCTTTATATCTACAATGAGGCACCTTATCAAGATGTGGAGTGTGTCCTTATGCAGGAAGAAAAATGTAGTACCTTGTTCATTAAGTCAGCTAAGGAAGCGTGAGTTAAACTACCTAACATGTTATCTGGAGTTATCCATTGTGGAGCATGGAAGTAATATCTTCTTGGAAGTAAGAGTGACATCTAGGAGGATCACAAGAATCTACAGGACATCTTCACTAAGTTGGTCTTGAGCTTGTGTTATCCTCGTTGGAATGAAATTGGTTATGACTTGGAAAAGTGCTATCACCTGGAGAAGTAGAAGTCACAGCCAATGCCCTTAGCAACAGAGGGTTGTGCTAAGAAGGTTCGGGTGACACCAAGGACTAAGAATTGTATTCCAAGTTCGAGCAACTTGACCGGAATCATAAATGTTTTGAAGATTCATAGTAGAATCCCCTTCTAACCAAGAGATTCGTTAGGCTTCGTTGGAAGGTGAATATTTTAAGAAAGAGAATAGATATTACGGACTAAAGGAAATGTGGCCTAGTAATTGGAGTTACCTGGGAATTTCTCAAGGTACCTGTCATAATCTTGGAGTTAGTTTGACAAGTTACTTGGAGTAAGATTTACAGGTATGCAAAGTAAAGTGGGATCTTTATCAAGACGATGGAACCCCACGAGGAAGTGAAGAAGAATCCAAAGACGAAGTATCCCTATCTCTTAGTCGACGCCTTCCGAATCTCGGGGACGAGATTCATCTTAAGGGGGTAGAATTGTAACACCCTAAAATTTGCTCTTTTGAAAATAGGATTAAAATGATTTAATTCTGTATTTTTGTGCTCATGAAATATAGGAAAATAAAAATTTTCATTAACTTAAAATTCATCATAAGGATTAGCAACATGTTTGAGCATACATGCCCTTGCATTTGGTTTATTTGGTTGAGTGGTTGAAAATTTAAAATGATTTGAATTGCGTTTGGAAAGAAATTAAAAATGGCTTCGAAGTAAAAGAAAAGAAAGAAAAGAGAATTAGAAAATAAAATAATTTAAAAAGTTGTAAAATTTATTTTTGAAAACTTATCAAAATTTCTCATCTATGCTTGAATTGAAAAGGGTATTTGAAATCCTATTCAAATCGGATTTGGTTTACATTTGAATTTTGTTTTTTTAAAAACAAATTAGAAAAAGATTTGGACAAAAAAGAAAACCCCCTCTCCTCCTCTCTCTCCCTTTTGGCCTGTTGGCCCAGTTTATTTTTTTCCCGCCGGCCTATTCTCCTCTCCCACTTTCTCCATCGCGCGGCCCAGCCAAAGGCCAGCGGCCCGCCCCTCCTTTCCCCGCCTTGGCTTCGGCCCATGCCAGCGCGCAGCCCAGCCCAAAGCATTGTGCCATGTGTCCGTGTCCGCTCCGCAGCGGCCCAGTCAAGCGCCGGCCCAGCCAGACGCCATCGCCCGCGCTCCTCTTTCCTCCACTTTCCCGTTGACAGCTCATCCCCGCCCGCCAGTCATCTTCTCCAGCTCGTCTACGCCTAGGACTCCACCGCCGTTGTCGCCCGTGTCCGCGCCGGCCATGCCTCGTTCCTTGCCGTGCGCGCCACGCTGCTTCCGCCCCTATAAAGCTCCACGTCCCCCTCCGCGTCCATCTATGCCGCCATTCTAGCCTAGCTTCGCTCGCCGAGCCACAGCTGTAGCTGTAGCGCCGCCGTCCACCGTCAACCCACCAAGCCGCGCGTCGCCATGGACCTGCAATCCTCCATGGGAAGCAACTAGGTGAGCTCGCCTCAACCTCCTCTTTCACCCCGTGCCGTTCCCGTTGAAAACCGTGAACCATAGGCCTTGAATCACGTGCGCCGTCGAGCTCCTCGCCGTCGGCCATGTCTTCCACCGCACCAGCTACTGTTCCGGCCGGCCACGTTTTTTTTTCACCGCCCGATTCCATCTCGGCCGTCCAAATAAAATCCGACGGCCCAAAAGCAAGGATACCCATTCACGTGGCTGTATTGCAAAAGAGTCCTTCTAGTATTCTGTTTTTAAACCCGCGGTCCAAAGCTAAATCACAGATTACGTCTTCTTCTTTGGAAAGCGTAGTTTCGTCGGTTTAGATCCAAAATACGTTTTCACTTATTTACATATTTGCCACTAATTTTGTTTTAGCCATAACTTCTCCGTTTTAACTCCGATTTGACCTGTTCAAATTGCATTAGGTTCGTAATTTCATAATTTACATGTTCATACTATTGTTAGATGTGTTTTCAACTTTTAAAATTCGAGGTTAGATTTAATCTATTATTTTATTAAAGGAAATCTTGTTTAATTCATATCTTCTCCGTTTTAGCTCTGTTTTGGCACATTCAAGTTGCGTTAGATTCATAGCAAAAGGATCTACGTGTTAGTAACAGTGGTTACCATGTCATTATTTCTAGAATCTCATGGTTTAAACTCTAATTTGAATAATAATTATGCAATTGAGTTTTATCAATAAAATATGATTTGTTTTACTTTAGTTTTATAATTCAAATCTAAATTTGACTTAATTCAATTTATATTATTTATAAAATATCTTGTATATATTTAAAATGAATGAAGTCTATAGTTTTCTTTTCCGCATATAAAGCAGATCTATCGGTAGATGTATCTTTTTAACCGTAGCTCTGATTAGCGTGCTTTTCGCGTCTGTGTGTTCGTAGCGAGACATAGATTCGTTTTACAAACTTTTTATCTTGATTTGATGTTGGTGTATTGTTCTAATTTAGATCTATTATTTGCTTCGTGTATGATTGTATGGATGCTTGTGTGGTGCTTTGTGATTTCGTCTAGTCGGTGAGATATACGTGGTGCTCAAGAAGAAGACGAAGAACATTGAAGATTAAAGATTACCGAAGGATCGATGTTTTAAGGCAAGTATAGCATGGGATCTTCCTTGTTGTCCTATACACCTTTAATCATTTACTTCATACTGCATGTGTCTACCTTGACTACCACTAAGGATTTCCTAGTACTTTGTACCTTGTGCCTTGACACCTTTGGGTTATTGCATTGGATAGTATGATGCTAGTGCTCAATTAAAGACCATGATCTTGTAACTTGACTAATGTAATATGCAATAAACACTAAAAGATGCTTTTTAGCAACATGGAACAAGGGGGCTAGAGCATTGGGCTGTTTTTATGGTGCTCTAGATTCCTCTCCCTAAGGACTTATCTGTAAGTGATTTATCCGGGACTTACAGTACAACTGTGAGGGCTATATGGCTCTGGTTTTAGCTTAGTATGAGGACCTTTTCTAGCTTATTAGAGGTTACCTTTATTGACGTAAGAATGGCTTGCCGAATCGGGTATAGGACAGCTTCTACTCTTATGTGTATAGCCATGATGGAATTATGCCATTCGACAGGGGGGTTCCTATATCTGTTTGCCGAGTGAATCTAATGGCCCTGACTTGGTAGATAAACCTTTCAAAGGCTTCATAGTGAACCCTGCCGACCTTCCTTGGTAGTGGGTCAAGAGGTTGGCCGCCTCAGGTGAAAGGATAAATCACGACTCACAGTGAAAGTGTATAACCTCTGCAGAGTGTAAAACTGGTATATCAGCCGTGCTCACGGTCACGAGCGGCCTTGGAACATTTACGGAATAGATGATGAACACTAATGATATGGATGATGAAGATGCTCACAAATGGTTAATTGTTTATGCTATTCATTATTCATGTTTACTTGATCATGTGTTTATGTGGGCTTGATATAACTTGTTGCTACTCAATTGCTAAAATCATGACTCATTAAAAGTTAATCGTAGTTGAACCAGTGTCAGCCTTTTGAGCCTCATGAACCCCATGTTATATTTGTTAAGTACGACATGTACTTACGCTTGCTTTACTTTTCAAATATTTGGATGAAAATCCCAGATGGGTACCAGATTGCTAGAGTTTGGAGGAATTAGGCTTGTGATCAACCAGTCAGTTTTCCCTGTGGAATTGGAGTCTTTGCCTGAAGATCCGAGTTGTCTTTCCGCTGTCTATACTCTGAGGTTATAATCTTTATACTAATACGCTATGTATTTAAGCATTGTCTTTTGATATTACCCTTATTTGTAGCTATATGTGAGATTTGACTTTCTGGGCTCACATATGATGTGTATCTGGTTTTGTTCTTAAAACCGGGTGCTACATTTATCACCTTTGAAAATCTTGACCTATTATTTGGCATTAAAATCTTAAGTTTTCTACATAAAATCTTATTTAATTTGTAACTTCTCCGTTTTAGATCCGATTAGCGTGCTTTTCATGTCTGTGTGATCATAGTGATGCGTTGAATCATATTTCCAACTCTTAAACTTCTGTTTCATTGATTGGTGAACTGTTCTAACATAGTTTTGTTTGTATATGCATGTCTGTTCGGATGCTTGTGTGGTGCAATATGGTTATGTCCAGTCGATGAGCGATATGTGGTGATCAAGAAGCAGTTCTTTGGAGGCTACGAATCAACAGAAGAAGCATATGAGTTTAAGGCAAGTATAGCAAGGGATCTTCCTTGTTGTCCTATTCACCTTGTAATCATTATAATTCATGCTGCATGTGTCTAAAATTGTGACCCTATGGATTTACCTAGCACTTTGTTATATTGATACCTTGTCACCGCAGGAACAATTGCGTATGGGTAGTTTGCTAGTGCTCAAATTAACTAAACATGATCTGAATGATGACTAATGGCTTATGCAACAATGGTTAAGATTTGCTTTTTAGCAACTTGGATATAGGGCGAAGGAGCTCCTGGCTTTTATACTTGATGCTCTTGGCCCTCCCTAAGGACTTATCTGTTGGCAAAAGCTAGGACTTACGGTACAACCGTGAGGGCTACATGGCTCTGGCTTTAGTTTAGTAGGAGGACCTTTTCTAACTTGTTAGAGGTTACCTTTATGGGCCAAGAGGGGCTTGTCGAGATGGGTATAGTGCGGCCTCTATCCGTTAGTGTATAGGCTGCGCATCATTGTGCCTCTCGGAAGGGAAGCTCTACATCTGCTTGCTGAGGAAACCTAGCGGCCCTAACTTGTTAGATGAACCTTTGAAAGACTTCATAGTAAACCCTATGGACCTTCCTTGGAAGTGGGTTAAGAGGCTAGCTACCTCTGGCGAAAGGGCAAATCATGACTCACGGGTAAAGATGTACAACCTCTGCAGAGTGTAAAACTGTTATAACAGCCGTGCTCGCGGTTATGAGCGGCCTGGAAAACCGATGGAATATGTATTCACCCTATGACGATAATATGATGTTAATATTGCTCTCATTAATTGATTATGTGGTTTATATGGGGCTTAAGCATAACCTGAGGCTATTAAATGATAAAACCATGACTCACTAAAAATCCTAATCGTAGTAAACCAGTGTCAGCCTTTTGAGCTTCATAACCCCATGTTATCTTGTTGAGTATGACATATACTTACGCTTGCTTTATTTTTATTACTTGGATAAAAATCTTGGATGGGTACCAGATTGTTAGACTATGGAGGAGTTAGGCTTGTGATCAACCAGTCCATTGTCCCTGTGGAGTGGAGTTTTCGCCCGAAGAACGGAGTTGTCTATCCGCTGCTTGTATCTAAGGTTATATCTTTATACTAAGTACGTTATGTATTAAGTATTGTCTCTTGATATTACCTTCATTTGTAGGTATATATGAGATTTGACTTCATGGGCTTACATATGGTGTGTATTTGGTTTTGTCCTTAATACTAGTTGCTACAGTATATATACTAGTTTAATTAAATAGAGTATTTTACAAGAAGAAACAATAAACAAGGAAATTAATTAATTAATTAATTAATTAATTAATTAAAACAAACAAACAAAATGCAAGGGGATAATAAAGAAAGAAATAATTAGTCAACTGCCCTACAACTGCAAAGACAAAGATTCGGTGTGGACGGTGGTGTGGGTGGCCTGCCCTGTTCTTATCCCTGTCCTGTTCTTATCCAAATCCTTTCAAGCGCACATGGGTTTAGATTCATCGCAGAGCTCATAAGTAGAATTTAAGTGTGTTTTTTCGAATCAAACGGGGGGAGAGCTTCCCCACCAAACTTTCATTTCAGAGTTCCAATTAACTGGATCGTACAGGAGAGTTACAAGACAGGAGGTAGTGGCACAGCTGTTTAAGCTGTTTACATCATGATGACGATTTAGGCGCTTGCCCCAAACAACGAGGTCATCACAGATTTTTGAAATAATGCTACGGCTAGAGGAGGGTTCAAGTCTGAAGATTTCTCCATTTCTGGCATCCCACAGGCGCCACAGAATTGTCAGCAGCACAAAAGGCCAGAGCTTCGCGTCCAGTTGGGAAGGGGTTCTGATGCTCCAAATTTCTTCATCATTTAGGTTGGCGACATTGAAGTCCCAGCTTCTCCCATAGTTCAGCGCTGGCTTTGCAGGAGAAGAAAACATTGCCACAGAATTTAAGTGTGTTTTGGTTGTTTAAAAGGTTCTTGCTGGGCGCGACTAAGGAGGCCTACCTGTTTCGCTCACCACATACTTCAGAATAAGGTGGGATGCGAGGACAGTTTGAGAAATAAAAATGCTGAACAAAAACGAAGAACAGTTTAGGAAGTAAAAAAGGAAGATTGGAAGAACCACCTCACTCTTTATTACTCTATTAGGTAGAGATATAAGAGTAGTGTGTGTTGCCTCCATCATGTGATTTCCTTTTAGTTTATTCCAATCTGCTATAACGAGGACACGTACTACATATTAATATAAGTTTAGCCTGGTTAAACATGTGTCAAAGATTCCCAAGTACTATACGTAATAACTAGGTAGGCATAGGTGCTTCCTAGGCAGTTGTCCCGTGTTGTCAATTGTCAGTAATACCAATATAGGGCTCGTTTAGTTCCCAAAAATTTTTGCGTAGTACCCGTCACATCGAATCTTGCGGCACATGCATGGAGTACTAAATGTAGACGAAAAAAAACTAATTGCACAGTTGGATGAGAAATCGCGAGACAAAACTTTTGAACCTAATTAGTCCATAATTAGACACTAATTGCCAAATACAAACAAACGGGCTACAGTACCCAAAACCAAAAAAATTTGGCATCTAAACGCGGCCATATATCTGGTACTGCTAAAAGCCATGGTCATCGATATAATAAGAAGCACCTAGGCCTACTACACAGTTTATATTAGTAATAACCGGAAATCTTTAATTTGATCGTACTCTTCACGTTTCGTTTTATCTGTCGTTATGGTATATATGCTAATGAAATTTTTAAATTTTGACTGGATTTGTAGAAAATATTAACATTTATATCTCTAAATAAGTTTATTAGCAAAAATAAATTTAACGATCCATATAATGATATTTATTATGTATCATAAATATTAATGTTTTTTATATATATTTGGTCAAAGTTAAACATGTTTAACTTCTTAGTAAGCAAGAACGTTGTATATAGAAAGGGTTAATACCAGTATAATTTGAGTGATAAGGACCGGAACGGTGCGTGCATGTACGCAGGTCTCATCACCTTGTTGTCGAAGCTTCTTCTACATTTTTTTGAGTGATAAGGACCGGAAGTAGTCAAAGTATTCAGGTTTGAGTTGAGATTGTTTCTGCTGTTCCTTCACAAACACGGACACCAGCTCGCCATCCTGGAACCTTCCCCCCGTGTTACCCCTCCTCAGCAGGCTGCTCCTTCAAATTTCCCACCGTCAAAGCTGCGGCCGTCATCCTCACTTGCCTTTCCCCACGAAACATAGCACTCTAATATGTTGGAGTTGTTCCAAATTCACTCCAGGATATAGGCCGGGCTTCTGACGGAGCGAAGCGGAGGCCCATCGCTGGTACAGTATATACACCCTTGCTAGGGTTTCGTGGAGACTTGATTCTCTTGTAAGCCGCCATAGACGTGTAACCCAAAACTCTTGAGATAGTGAGATTGTTGCTGGCTGGTGCCCGTGGTTTTTCCCCTTCACATCGGAGGGGTTTTCCACGTTAAATCGTGTGTCTCCTCTGTGGTTTGATTCTTTACTTCATATTTCTATACGACGTTCATAACAAGTGGTACCGGAGCTTTGGTTGTTGTTAGGGTTCATGACGACGTCGATGAAGTTCGATCTTCCGCTGCTGAACTACGACACGCGGTTCTCGCTATGGCAAGTCAAGATGCGGGGGATTCTGGCGCAGACTCATGACTATGATGAGGCGGATAGTTTCGGAAAGAGGAAGGCCGAGTGGACTCCAGAAGAGATCTGCAAGGATCAGAAGGCGCTCGCCCTAATTCAGTTGCATCTTCATAATGATATTTTGCAGGAGTGTCTGAAAGAGAAAACTGCTGTAGAACTATGGCTGAAACTGGAATCGATCTGTATGTCCAAGGATCTAACCAGTAAGATGCAAATGAAGATGAAGCTGTTCACCCTGAAGATGAAGGAGGAGGATTCAGTGATGAGCCACATCGCTGAATTCAAGAAGATCGTCGCCGACCTAGTGTCGATGGAGGTGAAGTATGATGATGAGGACTTAGGTCTTTTACTGCTATGTTCTTTGCCAAATTCGTATGCAAATTTTTGTGACACCATACTTTTGAGCCGTGATGAACTAACCCTAAAGGAAGTTTATGAGGCTCTCCAGTCTAGGGAGAAGATGAGAGGCATGGTGCAGAATGACGGGACGTTGTCCTCCAAGGGCGATGCTTTGCATGTGAGAGGCAGAACTGAAAACAGATCCTCCAATGATGGCAATGATGGTAGAAAGAACTACGAAAGGAGAGGCCGTTCAAAGTCCAAGCCGCATGGTAATAAAAAGTTCTGTGTTTATTGCAAGCTGACAAATCATAATGTTGAGGATTGCAGAAAAGTACAGAATAAGGAGAAGAGGAAAAACAAGTCGGCTGGTAAGGTCTCTGTTGCTGCTGCTGCGTCTGATGATGATTCTGGAGATTGTCTGGTAGTATTTGCTGGTTGTGTTGCTGGTCATGATGAATGGATTCTCGATTCCGCATGTTCATTTCATATTTGCACCAACAGAAATTGGTTTAGCTCGTATAAGCCTGTGCAGAAAAGGGATGTTGTGCGGATGGGAGATGATAACCCGTGTGATATTGTGGGAATTGGATCAGTTCAGATCAAGACTGATGATGGCATGACACGCACGCTGAAAAACGTCAGGTATATACCAGGGATGTCCAGAAATCTTATCTCATTGAGCACGCTTGATGCAGAAGGTTACAAATATTCCGGTTCAGATGGCGTTCTGAAGGTATCAAAAGATTCTCTTGTTTGCTTGAAAGGTGATCTTAATTCTGCAAAGTTATATGTCCTTAGAGGATGTACTTTACCTGGTTCTGATTCCGCTGTTGCTGCTGTTACTAATGATGAACCTAGTAAAACTAACCTTTGGCATATGCGTTTGGGACATATGAGTCACCATGGTATGGCAGAATTGATGAAGAGAAACCTGCTGGATGGCTGCACTTCGAGTAAAATAAAATTTTGTGAGCATTGTATTTTCGGGAAGCATAAAAGGGTACATTTCAACACTTCTGTTCACACCACTAAAGGTACTCTTGATTATGTTCATGCTGATTTATGGGGTCCTTCCCATAAGTCCTCACTTGGTGGTGCTCGTTACATGCTTACAATTATTGATGATTACTCTAGAAGGGTTTGGCCTTATTTTCTGAAATAGAAAGATGATACTTTTGCTGCTTTTAAGGACTGGAAAGTAATGATAGAAAGGCAAACCGAAAGAAAGGTAAAATTGCTTCGTACTGATAATGGTGGAGAATTTTGTTCGCGTGAATTTAATGATTATTGCAGATCGGAAGGCATTGTTAGGCATCACACCATACCCCATACTCCACAACAGAATGGTGTGGCCGAACGCATGAACAGAACCATCATGTCCAAGGCCCGTTGTATGCTGTCTAATGCCAGGATGAGCAAGCATTTTTGGGCTGAAGCTGCTAATACTGCCTATTACTTGATAAACAGGTCGCCTTCTATTCCACTAAATAAAAGAACTCCCATTGAGGTATGGTCTGGTACGCCTGCTGATTATTCACAGTTGAAAGTGTTTGGATGCACTGCTTATGCTCATGTTGATAATGGAAAATTAGAGCCTAGAGCTGTTAAGTGTCTTTTCCTTGGTTATAGTTCGGGAGTCAAAGGCTATAAATTGTGGAATCCTGAAACAGGAAAGACTTTTATGAGCAGGAGTGTTATTTTCAATGAATCTGTGATGTTTACTGACAGTTTGCCCTCAGATCATGTTCCAGAAAAAGAGCTGCAGCGTATGCGCATGCAGGTGGAGCATGTTGATGATGATACAGGTGTGCAGGTGGAGCCTGTTGATGAGCATGGTGACCATGATAATGATGTTGCT
Source organism: Miscanthus floridulus (assembly GCF_019320115.1). Classification (NCBI taxonomy): domain Eukaryota; kingdom Viridiplantae; phylum Streptophyta; class Magnoliopsida; order Poales; family Poaceae; genus Miscanthus; species Miscanthus floridulus. The sequence goes on from NC_089588.1 coordinate 121,851,494, forward strand.
GAGGATGATGCTCATGATGATGTTCAGCAAACTCCTCCTATTTTGCAGTTAGAGGAGGATTTACCTATTGCTCAACGCAAGTCAAAAAGGACAATTGCACCTCCTAAGCATCTTATTGAAGAGTGTAATTTGTCTTACTATGCTTTGAGTTGTGCTGAACAGGTGGAGAATGTTCATGAGCCAGCAACCTATAAAGAAGCTATTCGTTGTGGTGATACTGAGAATTGGATTTCTGCTATGCATGAGGAGATGCAGTCTCTTGAGAAGAACAGTACATGGGAGATTGTACCTTTGCCTAAGAATAAGAAGACCATCAGCTGCAAATGGATCTTCAAGAGAAAGGAGGGTTTATCTCCAAGTGAGCCTCCAAAGTATAAGGCAAGGTTAGTTGCTAGAGGCTACAGTCAAATTCCGGGTGTTGACTACAATGATGTGTTCTTTCCAGTGGTAAAACACAGTTCAATTCATACTTTCCTTAGTATTGTTGCTTCACATGATCTTGAGCTTGAGCAGTTAGATGTGAAGACTGCGTTTTTGCATGGAGAGCTTGAGGAGGACATATACATGGACCAACCAGAAGGGTTCATAGTGCCTGGCAAGAAAAAATATGTGTGCAAGTTGAAGAGATCCTTGTATGGTTTGAAACAGTCCCCTCGTCAGTGGAACAAGAGGTTTGATTCATTTATGTTAGCACACAGTTTTAAAAGATCTAAGTATGATAGCTGTGTTTACATTAAGCATGTTAATAGATCACCTATATATTTGCTGTTATATGTTGATGATATGCTGATTGCTGCCAAGAGTAAGATTGAAATCACTAAGTTAAAGAAGCTATTGAGTAGTGGTTTTGATATGAAAGATCTTGGTAGTGCTAAGAAAATTCTTGGTATGGAAATTAGTAGAGACAGAAAATTTGGTTTGCTATTTCTTAGTCAACAAAATTATATCAAGAAAGTTCTTCAGCGTTTCAACATGCAAAATGCTAAGGCTGTTAGTACCCCTATTGCACCTCACTTTAAGTTGTCAGCTGCTCAGTGTCCTAGTACAGATGCAGAGATTGAATACATGTCAAGGGTTCCTTATTCTAGTGCTGTTGGGTCTTTGATGTATGCCATGGTTTGCTCTCGTCCAGATTTGTCATATGCTATGAGTCTTGTTAGTAGATATATGTCTAATCCTGGCAAAGAACATTGGAGGGCAGTTCAGTGGATTTTCAGGTACCTCAGAGGCACAGCAGATTCCTGTTTAAAGTTTGGAAGAACTGATAAGGGTCTTATTGGCTATGTGGATTCTGATTATGCTGCTGATCTGGACAGGCGAAGATCACTTACAGGTTATGTGTTTACTGTTGGCAGTTGTGCTGTGAGTTGGAGGGCTACTTTACAGTCAGTTGTTGCTTTGTCTACTACTGAAGCAGAATATATGGCTATTTGTGAAGCGTGCAAAGAATTAATTTGGCTGAAAGGTTTGTACGCTGAGCTTTGTGGAGTTGAATCTTGCATAAGTTTGCACTGTGACAGTCAAAGTGCAATTTACCTCACTAAAGATCAGATGTTCCATGAGAGAACTAAGCACATAGATATCAAGTATCATTTTGTGCGTGATGTGATTGAAGAAGGTAAGCTGAAGGTATGCAAGATTAGTACTCATGATAATCCTGCTGATATGATGACAAAGCCTATTCCTGTTGCTAAGTTTGAGCTGTGCTCAAGCTTAGTTGGTTTAATTGGATAGTCCAAGAGACTATTGTTGGCACCAGTGGTTTTCTATCTTTGTTATGTTCAGGATGAAGGGTTGATTTATGATACAAGATGAATTTGTCTCAAGGTGGAGTTTGTTGGAGTTGTTCCAAATTCACTTCAGGATATAGGCCGGGCTTCTGACGGAGCGAAGCGGAGGCCCATCGCCGGAGGCTTGATTCTCTTGTAAGCCGCCATAGACGTGTAACCCAAAACTCTTGAGATAGTGAGATTGTTGCTGGCTGGTGCCCGTGGTTTTTCCCCTTCACATCGGAGGGGTTTTCCACGTTAAATCGTGTGTCTCCTCTGTGGTTTGATTCTTTACTTCGTATTCCTATACGACGTTCATAACATAATAAGCTAGCAGCAGGCTGATTCGCCACGCAAAGCTCCGATTTTGACCGCCGGCGAGCCATTTCCGCCGCGCCGGAGGAGTTCCTAGCACAGGGGCCTACCTTGCCGCCCCCGAACCCTTCTCCCCCTCCATCTTCCTCGACCTACCCCCGACGCCCCGCCCCGACGGTGATGACCCGACCTCCGATGACCCTGCCTCCTCCGACGACCTCGTCCTCCCCTTCATCTCGCGGATGCTCATGGAGGAGGACATCGACGACAAGTTCTTCTACCAGATCCCCGACCACCCCGCGCTCCTCAGCGCCCAGCAGCCGTACGCACAGATCCTCTCCGACGCCACCGCCGCCGTCACCAGCTCAGGGACCGGCGGCAACTCCACCCTCTCCTCGTCCTCCTCCGCCCCTGCATCTGCCGACCCCACCTGGCCCTACGACCCAATCGAGCTCTCCCAGCTGCTGCGCTCCCCTCCGTACCCGGACATGGGGGTGGGGCTCGATGGCTTCACCGCCGATGAGGTCAACGCCGTCTTCTTGCCGGGACAAGACGCCGCGTTCCAGCCGAGTCCGGCGTTCTTGGATACTGCCGGTGGCCGTGGCGGAGGCTAACGGCTGAGCACTTCCCTCACCGCCCAGAACGCTGGCGGTGGTGGCTCCCAACAGCAGCGCGCTTCCCTCGTTGCCCAGGACACCGGCGGTGGTGTGGGCATCCAGAGGTCGGCGTGCACGGAGGAGGAGATGAAGACAGAGGCCACCACCTTGCCTGCTGGTGATGGTGACCATGCCGCGTTCTCAGCCTTGTTCCGTGCCCAGAATGAGGAAAATATGGACATGCTCAACATGGTGTTCCTCAAAGGCATGGAAGAGGCCAATAAGTTCTTGCCCACCAACAATGGCCTTCTGATCGACCTTGACGATACCTCTGCCAATCCTTGCCTACAGACAGGGACATCAAGCCGTCCACTGCCTTTGTTGCTACCCAAGTGAATGAGGAGAAGGTGGATGGAATATCAATGTTTGGAGGAAGTAGCAATGGCAGGGGCCGCAAGAACCGTCACTCCCAAGAGGACTTGGAAGTGGAGACCGGCAGAAACAGCAAACTGATGATGCCTGAACAGGAAGAAACCGGTGCTAGTGAGGTGTTCGACGAATTAATGTCCTGCAAATATGATGGATTCTTGAAAAACATGCAGGATCTGCGCATTGCCATGGATAGCGAGTCTGAGAAGAGTTCCAGGAGGGTGAGCGGGAAGGGGGTGCGGGGGAAGCAGCATGGGAACGAGTTTGTTGACCTGCACACCATGCTCATCCATTGCGCACAGGCAATGGCCGCAGGCGATCGTTGAAGTGCAACCGAGATGCTGAAACAGATCAAGCAGCACTCCTCTCTCAGAGGGGATGCCACACAGAGGTTGGCCTATTGTTTTGCAGAAGGACTGGAGGCCCGACACATCGTGGCAAAACGCACATCGGTTGTGGAGTTCCTCAAGGCATACAAGCCATTCTTGGCGGCCATCAGCCTCAGTAAGGTGCATATCATCTTCTCCAACAGGAACATCATGGATGCCGTGGCAGGGAGGACCAAGTTGCACATTGTGGCATATGGTGTACAGTATGGTTTACAGTGGCCAGGTTTGCTACATCTCCTGGCAGGTACAAAAGGTGGACCTCCAGAGGTGAGGTTCACTGGCATTGACCTTCCGCAGCCTGGGTTCCGCCCAGCCTACCAGATTGAAGAAACAGGCCGTCGACTTAGCAACTATGCCCGTGAATTTGGCGTGCCATTCAAGTTCCATGCTATAGCAGCAAAGTGGGAGACGATCTGTGCTGAGGACCGCAACATTGATCCAGATGAGGTGCTTGTTGTGAACAGCGAGTGCCACTTTAGTAACTTGATGGATGAGAGTGTTGACGTTGACACCCCAAGCCCCAGAGATTTGGTGCTCAACAACATTCGAAAGATGCGACCCAATATGTTCATCCAGATCGTCAATAATGGCACATATGGTGCTCCATTCTTCCTCACACGGTTCCGGGAGGCACTGTTCTACTACTCAGCACTATTTGACATGCTGGATGCAACCATTCCCCGGGACAATGATGTACGGCTGCTGATCGAGCGGGATATTGTTGGGCGATCTGCCCTGAATGTTATTGCTTGTGAGGGTGCAGACAGGTTGGATCGCCCTGAGACTTATAAGCAATGGCAGGTGCGGAACCACCTGGCTGGGCTCAAGCAGCTACCGTTGAATCCAGAGGTTGTAAAGCTTGCGAGGCTTAAGGTCAAGAACTATTACCACAAAGACCTTCTCATCGATCTCATCGATGGTTGTTGCAGGGATGGAAAGGGCGGGTCCTCTTTGCCATGTCAACATGGGTTGCTGAGGATAATAACTCCATCTTTTAGCTGCTTCACTTTGCCTTGTTTTGGATTATGAATGATATTGATGCTTGATAGATGGTCTGTCTTTATTTTACCACCAAACTATGACCCAGCATCTGTGGCCTAGAGGGTTTTAGTGCTGAAACTTTGTAAGCTAGAAATAAGTAGAACAATAGATGCTTAGAGGCTTAGAGCTACATAGGATGTAGATATAGTTCTGGATATGTTGCAGAATTGTGATGTGTACACCACCTGTAACTGAGAAGCAATTTTATTGATTACTTATTCGACTTTTTATCTGTCTCTTCCAGTTCTGTTTCTTCTGTATCACTAGACTGTTGGCATTTCCCTTGTGTCTAGGCGTGATTATCAAAGTTGCTCTGTTTAATCAAAGTATTCTATTTGGCTCGATATCTTCCATCATTTTCTCATCCAGACAAGTACAGCTAAAAGTGTTCACTAGATTCGGGATAATGTGATGTTTCTGCAATATGGGAATAGTCAGGCTTGTATCAGCTCGAGGATGCATTCAAATTTATGCATCTGACAGTTATAATGGTTTTTTGTGGTGTTTGTAATGATCCTTTATCGTATATTAGCAATAAATAAAGATCGTCTGCAGCAAATCTGCTAGGACTCTACTATACCGAAATGGTTCTCTTTTTCCTTATACAATATTTTTGCATGTTTGTTCAATCTCATAGGCTGAGCATTTGTGGTTCTATGTCTTGTTTATTTCTTTTCCAGGTTTGGAGCACTAACAATTTGGTTCATCTGTGCATGTGTGGAAGAGGGCAGATCACCTGACCAAACCGGGACAAGTTGATTATGACTGGCTGACATTGGGACAATTGAAGCAGGTAAAGATTAGGGGGTGTTTGGTTTCTTCTCCTAAACTTTAGTCGCTGTCCAATCGAATGTTTGGACAAATGCATGAAGTATGAAATATAGAGTAATTACGAAACTAATTGCACAGCTTGTGACTAATTTGCGAGACGAATCTTTTAAGCCTAATTAATCCATGATTTGACGATGTAGTGCTACAGTAAATATGTGCTAATGACAGGTTAATTAGGCTTAATAAATTCGTCTCGTGGAGTACTGACGGATTCTGTAATTTATTTTTTTATTAGTATCCGAACACCTTATGTGACACTCTTACATGACACCTCTTAAATTTTAGTCACCGGATCCAAACACCCCCTTAGTCTGTCTTTTGTTCTGTCCATCCATATTACTATATTCAGCATATACTGGTACCTGTTTGTCATATGGAGTACAGTTTCGACTGAATATTCAGCATCATTTTCTCGTCCAGACAGGTCACAGGTATTGTAATTAAGTGTATTATATTCCCAGCAGACCATAGTTAAAATTTCTGCTGTGTGTTCTCCTCCAAAAGAAAGAAAGAACCTTTTTTGGCCATGTTGTAACACGGCCTCCGAGAGTGGCAGAGACCTACGCGGCCAGCAGTTCGCAGAGACGTCTCCGACCAACTACCTAAGCAAAGGCCCAGCTACCGCGCCTCCAGACAGATGATGGTTTCTCAGACTGCTTGCAGGACGCTGCCGGTGACCCTGGCGCAGCCTCCACCCGGTTAGGTCGTAGGTGTCTCTGGGCGGAGGGGGCGGAGGCCGCCCCGCTGCAAGGCTAATCAAGTGCCGACGTTACCTACGTGTGTGTGCAGGTAACCAGAGTAAGGCGCTCGTGGACGGCGCGGGCGCGCCGGTTCGGCCTCCGCTCGTAGGGGCGGAGACCCAAGTAGGAGGACGGCAATACCGGGCGTCGGGGGTCTGCGGCCCTGGCGTCCCAGGGGCGGAAACCGACGGCGGAGGCCCAAAGGCCCTTCGCCGAATCCTGAGGCCTGATGAGGCGGAGACCGACGGCGGAGGCCCAAAGGCCCATCGCCGAGTCCTGAGGCCTGATGGGCCGGCTGATCGCGCAGGCCCAGTGCCTGAGGGCGGCATGACAAGATTACTCCCGAGAGGAAAGGCGAGTAGTGGAATATTCCGAGAATGTACTGTAGCAGTTGAAGGGTACTATTGTAAACTCTGTAAAAGTGGTAGTTGAGCCCTATAAATAGGGAACACTTGTAACAGTACGCGAGGTTGGAGAGTGAATTAATGAAACCCTAGTTTTGCATGCCATTTCCCTACACGTTCACCTGTCGTGCCTGTTCCCCGAGCCTCCGCCTGAGGGCAACGCTCGGCGGGCGGAGGCCTCTATCTCCTCCACACTGTCTGAGACCGCAAGTCTCAACAGGTCAAGACTGGTACCTGTTTGCATGTATTCTGCTGTGTATTTGATAGAACCTTTTTTGGCCAAGACTGGTACCTGTTTGCATGTATTCTGCTGTGTATTTGATACTGCAGAGTTTGGTCAAGCAAAAGAAAAAAATGTTTTTCTGTTGCAGAGACTACTCCTACCTAGTACTCCATATGTTAGGCTGTCTCCAACCAAAGACCCATTGAGGAATCTAAACTCAAAATACGTATTCAATAGAATATCTATAGCCTCCAACAAAATATCTATATGAAAGATCCAATTTTGGATGCCAGGAGAGGCATAACCAAAATCTAAGTATCCTTTCTTCTAAAGACTCATTTACAAAAATGGTTCTCTTTTGGGTCTTGTTGTTGCAGAAGACAAAAAATAAATATTGAACTATTTGCCTGTAACACTACCTAAATGATGAATGGGTCATGTATTTTGGATCGCGGTTGCTGAAGACAGACTAGGGGCCCGTTTGGCACGGCTTTGGCTCGTGAAAAAACAGCTCCGGCTCTGGCTCATATGGAAAAGCAGCTTTTTCTGGCTCTGGCAAAACGGCTTCTCCTAGTTGTAAAGAAGATGTCAAATGTCCAAAATACCCTTATATATTTTTTCTCTATTTTCTTTTTTTCTTTTTTCTTTTTATTTTTCTTTTCTTTTTCTTTCTTTTTTTCTTTTTCTTTCCTTCTCCCCTTCTTTTCTTCTCCTTATCCTGTCACCCACTCACTCCCTCCCCCCTCTCTCTCTCGGGCAGAGCAGGAGGCTGGCCGCGGAGCCGAAGGCCGGCGGGGCGGCGTAGGAGGCCGCCGGCGGGGCGGAGCAGGGAGTCCAGCTGCCCCAACCGCGCCTGCGCGCCGCCGCGCCGCCAGCTGCTGCGACCGCGCCTGGCCCCATGGCCGCCGCCGCGTTGCGCCGTCGGCGGCAACTGCGGCCCCGCATCGACGTCGTCCATTGCTCATCCTCCCCGAACAAAGATGGAAAATGAGTTGTTGGGACAAGGAGAAGCCGGTATGAGCCGCTATTTTTGGCTTCTCCCCGGTGGAGAAGTGTAGAGAGCGGGATTTTAGGGGCTTTCACCGGCTTCCACTCGTGAGCCGTTTTAGTTTTGTCCGTTTGGCACGGCTTCATCAAAAGCCGCTCGAGAAACTGCTCGTGAAGCCGCGCCAAAGGGGCCTAGGAGTTTGATCATTTTTTTATCCAAAGAAGCAGCAGGTGTACCTGGACTTTTTTTTTATCAAGCACCGGTAGGACTCTCGGTAAGCCGCCACCACTGTAGCATTCGTCTTCTCCGAACTTTCATTTGTTGATTGACTACTAGTACCGCTCCTTTCCTTCTGGATGGCGAAGAGAAACCAAAAAGCTTGAACTTTCATCCACCCACACTCTAAACAAAGCATCGCCGTTCTTGGACTTTTATCTCACCAGCAGCCATGGCCGCCGCGCCGGAGGGCGAGGGCCTCTTCGCTGACCCCGAGCCCTTCTCCCCGTCCATCTTCCTCGACCTGCCCCCGACGCCCCGCCCCGATGGCAACGGCGAGGTCCCGGCCTCGTCGGATGACCTCGTCCTCCCCTTCATCACGCGGATCCTCATGGAGGAGGACATCAACGACCAATTCTTCTACCAGTTCCCCGACCACCCCGTGCTCCTCCAAGCCCAGGAACCGTACGCGCAGATCCTCTCTGACGCTGCCACGGCTCGCACCAACAGCGCCGCCTCGGTCTCCCCCGCCACCGTCTCGCCGTCCTCCTCCGACGACCCAGTCCAGCTCCTCCTGTCCCCGCCGTACCCCGATACGGAACTGCACGGCTTCACCTCCGACGGTGTCGGCACCTTCTTCTTGCCCGCACAAGATGGTAGCAGCCCGGAGTTCGAGCAGAGTCCGTCGCAATTAAAGGCCACAACCTTGCCTGCCGGCGACGGTGACCACGCGGCGCTGGCCTCGGTCTTCTTCCACAGGGGAGACGCGGACGCGGAGATGCTCAACAAGGCATTCCTCAAGGGTATGGAGGAGGCCAAGAAGTTCTTACCCACCACCAACAGCCTCCTAATCGACCGTGAGGCAGAGGAGGAGTTGGGCATTAATGGCAGGGGCCGCAAGGACAGGGACAGGCTCAGTTGGGATGACTTGGAGGCTGAGACGTGCAGGAAGAGCAAGCTGATGGTGCTCGAGCCTGAGGAAACTGGCGAGATGGTCGATCAAATGATTCTCAATGGACTGGAATTGTGCCTCAAAGAAATGAGGGCCCTGCGAATCACTATGGGCAGCGAGGCTAAGAAGAACACCATGAAGGGCAGAGGGAAGTCGGCACAGGGAAGGTCCAGCGCCAACGAGGCGGTGGAGTTGAGCACCTTGCTCATCCACTGTGCACAGGCCGTGGCCACGGACAACCGCCGGAGTGCGACCGAATTGCTTAGACAGATCAAGCAGCATTCGTCACCGAAGGGTGATGCCACACAGAGGTTGGCACATTGTTTTGCAGAGGGATTGGAGGCGCGGCTGGCAGGGTCAGGGAGCCAGCTCTACAGGTCTCTCATGGCTGAGCGCATCCCGGTCGTGGAGTACCTCAAGGCCTACTGGTTGTACCTGGCAGCTTGCTGTTTCAAAATGATGGCATTCAGGTTCTCCAACATGACAATCCTCAAGGCCATCGCTGGGAGGAAAAAGGTTCACATTGTGAATTATGGCATGGATTATGGGGTTCAGTGGCCAAGTTTGCTATACCATATGGCGAACTTGGAGGGTGGACCACCTGAAGTGAGGATCACCGGCATTGACCTCCCCCAGCCTGGATTCCGCCCAGCCGTGCGGATTGAGGAGACAGGGCACCGGCTCAGCAATTATGCTCGTCAGCTCGGTGTCCCATTCAAGTTCCATGGCATCACGACGAGGTGGGACACAGTTCGTGTTGATGACCTGAACATTGACCCTGATGAGGTACTCATTGTCAATAGTATCATCCAGTTTGGAAATTTGATGGACGAGGGGGTCGACATCGATAGCCCAAGCCCTAGGGATGTTGTCCTCAGAACCATTCGCAAGATGCAACCAGATGCATTCATCCTTTATGTCATGAATGTCTCGTATAGTGCTCCATTCTTTGTAACACGTTTCCGGGAGGCGCTGTTCTTTTACTCTGCAATGTTTGATATGCTGGATGCCACGGCTCCACGGGATAGTCACCAGCGCTTTTTGGTTGAGCGGGGCCTCTTTAGGCAGTCTGCCCTGAATGTTGTTGCCTGTGAAGGCACGGACAGGGTGGAGCGCCCGGAGACATATAAGCAATGGCAGGTGCGGAACCACCGGGCAGGGCTAAAGCAGCTCTCATTGGATCCAGATATTGTAAAGACCTTGAGGGACAAAGTTAGGGATCAGTATCACAAGGACTTTGTCATTGATACGGATCATAATTGGCTCCTGGAAGGATGGAAGGGACGCATACTCTATGCCATGTCGACATGGGTTGCAGATGATACTGTCTCAGAACTTTAGCTGCTTTTCTCACCGCATACAGAAATATCGATGACTGCAACTATACACATGTTTCTGAATTTCTGTCTTACCAAAGAACTTCATGAGCTTCTCCGCAGCTGTGGTGGAAGGTATGCATTACTCTATGCCATGTCGACATGACACATGAGTTTCAGAATTCAGATGATGCTACCTCAGAACTTTAATGGCTTTTCATCACTACATACGGAGATATATGCCTCTATGTTATGTGTCTCAACACGCCTTATTTAAAGATGCATTGTAATGTCTTCTAATAATGTAATAGTAGATGCTTCTTTGGGTGTTCTTGTTGCTTCTTATAGCTGCATAGAATCTTAGATTAGTTCTCAGTGTGTTGATGCAGAACCTGCGTAAATGTACAACAAACTGAAAGAACATTTGTAGTACCTGCATTGTGAAGTCCACTTTGAGTTGTAACATTGTATTACCTTGCACCTTAAAAGGGTAAACAGACACATGATTAAGCATTAAAATTGCACCTATTATTCTGTTATTCAGAGTATTGATTTCTGCTTCTTTATTTTTTGGTGATTATTTCAAATGCAAACTTATTGATAACATAATTTTCCCATTTTCTACCTAGTTTCAGATTCCCGGGGACGGTTTCCACCGAATAATTTTCTTAATTCTTTCATTCAGAGTACAGTTGAAAGAGGTGTTGTCTTTTTTTTTGGATCAAACTATGGTAGGCTTATGCTGCCTACCTGTCTGATTGTTTTACTCAAAGCCTAGGGAGTACAGATGATATAGCAGCATGCCCAAGCACAAGGGAGAGGTGCTGGATGACATCTGCTTATATGTGTGATACATAGTATGACAATTGTGGTAGTTTCTGAACAAAGATGGACACATTATGGTCATTATAACTTTGTAATGATCCTTTGTCATAGTATTTTTTTCACGCTCCTTTCCTTCTGGATGGCGAAGAGAAACCAAAAAGCTTGAACTTTCATCCACCCACACTCTAAACAAAGCATCACCGTTCTGGGACTTTTATCTCACCGGCAGCCATGGCCGCCGCGCCGGAGGGTGAGGGCCTCTTCGCTGACCCCGAGCCCTTCTCCATGAGCTTGGTTGCTTGATTTAATTTATATAATGATCAAATTATTCGAAGTAATGTTGCTGCTTCACCATGAGCTTGGTTGCTTGATTTAATATTTCTACATGCTCATTTTAATTACTTTACTAATAATAGTGTTATCTCTTATATGACAATAACCATCATCTGTGTCTAATACTTTGCATGAGGCCTTGGGTTAAAGGTTTTCATCCCTCCATGATTGCGCTAAGTGTCAAGAACCTACAAGAGTTGTTAATGAACGATCGAAGCATCTCACTGTTTCAACTTAGGTGTTCGCTTTCAGGCAGCTCGAGAGTACAGAACACTAAAACAATACAATAGTGTTATTAGGCATCACATGGACCTGAGCTTATGTGTAAACATATTTTTATAATTATTATCATGCTATATTATATTGTCTTATTTGTTGTTTTTCTAATTATATAAAATAGGCCAAGTTATACTAATCTAGAAAATGTGTGCTTTAACAAAAAGTTCAGAATACCGTAAAAGAAACAGTGTGAAAGAAATGGCTATTGCGATTGGTGTATGTGAGAATATAGAATACAACTTACCACAGTGTAGATATATGTAAGTCACTAGCTCCTGCTTTTATTACTTGTTTCTTATATATTATTCTAATCGCTACTATGTTTGCAGTTTCTTTTGTCATGGCTATACGTTGGAAGATATATCCTTTATGTTTTCGACTAGCAGAAGAAGACGCTTATCATGATTGACTCTAGACATGTTGAAAAGTGGTGTAAAGATACATCAGAGTTGATGTATGCCAGGCAAACTCTTGGATTTAACTTGTAGTACATGGTCACAGTGAATGTACTTATCTAGATGGAACGAGGATATCTTTTAATGGAAATTCATCCGTGAAAAAAACATTACAGATGACATAGATGGGTAACTAAGAGTCACCGCGCTTATAATAATAATACCTATGATTTAACTATTTCTATATATTGCTGATGGTGAATCTTGACACAGACACTTAAGTGGATACTTTATTCTACAATATATATTTGCGTGGAATAGACCTAACACATATTTATACGGTGAGTACAACATACTTTATTTTAAGGTTTTCTGAGAGATTTTTCAAGACACATAGTATTATCCATGTAACAGGCACTAATATTTACATATGTTCTTGAACTTGTGTACAGGATGGTATGGAAATGCAGATGAACTTATTCGTGGAGTTATTGGCACATGAAAGAAATGGATATCGGAGATTTCTTCCTGCTGATATAAAACATTATTTTAGCCGCATCATGAAAATGTCTATACAGTAGAATTTGTGAGCCTGTGACGCCACGCTCTCTGTGACCGTGTTAATTTTACGAACTTTGCTTTTTTTTTATTAAATGTCACTTTAACGTCGGTATTTAATTTCGTAGTATTATTAGTTTATCGTGCGATCCGTGTGTTTTTAATAAAAAATTTAGTTGTGCCGTAGCAATGCACGGACAGGCTACCTAGTATATAATAAAACCAATAATAAAGGCACCAATGAAACTGATTATAAATAAACCGCGCTTCATAAATAAATCTCCTCCTGCTTCATGAACTCTGATTATAATGGTAACAGTAATTCCTTGACTCACAAAGAATAGCCAACGAATCTAATAGTTCTATGATCTCATGGCACTACTAGAGAACAGACTTTAGAACGATGTCCTAATTTGGCATTAGCCTCGATATTTTTTGTCCTCGGGACTAAAGGATCCTTTAGTCCCGGTTGGTAAAGGTTCCTACCCAATGGTCGTCCGCGGGGCAGGGATCTTTAGTCCCGGCTGGTATTAGTTGGTAATACCAGCCGGGACTAAAGCTTTTAGTCCCGGTTTGGGTGATGCCCCGGGAATAAAGATTAATCTTTAGTCCCGGTTTGGCCCCCTAATCGGGACTAATTATTCCGGCCTATAGACCAGCTCATTTCTTCCTCCCCGAGCTCGAGCCATTATATTCAAACTCACTGTCTCTGTTCTTTAGCTTGCTGTTGTTCTTGCTCTCCCCCCCCTCCATTGGTGTTGCTCTTCGATTTTGGAGGTAACAAACTTAATCCTCTTATGTTTTATCAGTAGCTTATCTCATTTTGCGATGTAGATCCATGTGTAACTTTATATGTTGGACTTTATTATGATTTTATATGTCATTTTTAGCTCAAAATCACATGATGATTTGCATATATGTTTGGATAAACAAAAGTTAAATTAGTTCATCAAAATCACGCCTCGCTCGTCCTCGCTGGAGCACGCGCCATCCTCGTCCCCGGCGGCTTACGTGATCTTAGAATTAATTTTTCCATGAAATGAAAAACTTAGAAAATAGTTAGAAAATTGTAGAAAATCCGTACTAGTTGAACTTGCGGACCGTGTTCAGCTCGGCGAGCATGTTCTCTGCCGAGTGGTAACGGACGTCAAGGAGGAGCTTTGATTTTATGAGGGAGAGCGGCAACGGTCGTGGAAGACCGTGTTCCCTTCCTCGTAGAATCGGAGCTCTTCCTTGGCCAAGTACGGTGCTGTCCGGTGGAGAAATGCTCGCCGAGATGATCACGTAAGCAAGGTCAACTAGTACGGATGGTTATTTATTGAAACATGTTTTTGAGCTGTAATTTGATGGATATTTGATAACTTCAGACCTACAAATGTCATCTACAAATGTTACTATCCTCAGCAACCTAAACGCCCGTGAGCTCGCCGATATCGAGCAGGTCACTTAGAATTATTTTTTCCATGAAATGAAATACTTAGAAATCATGCCTTTTATTTTTTAGAATTAAATTTTCCATGAAATGAAAAACTTAGAAAATAGTTAGAAAATTATAGAAAATCCGTACTAGTTGAACTTGCGGACCGTGTTCACCTCGGCGAGCATGTTCTCTACCGAGCGGTAATGGACGTCAATGAGGAGCTTTGATTCTACGAGGGAGAGCGGCAACGGTCGTGGAAGACCGTGTTCCCTTCCTCGTAGAATCGGAGCTCTTCCTTGGCCAAGTACGGTGCCGTCCGGTGGAGAAATGCTCGCCGAGATGATCACGTAAGCAAGGTCAACTAGTACAGATGGTTATTTATTGAAATATGTTTTTGAGCTATGTGATTTCTATGTCATTTTTAGCTCAAAATCACATGATGATTTACAATAGTAAAATCACATGATAGTTTGCCATTCGTGATGCACAACAAGAATGCGAAAGTGAAAAAGAGAAAGTTAAGTTCGAGCGGATGCTTGAGGATCATAGGAAGTTGCTATACCCGACGGCCGAAGAGGGGCAAAAAAAGTTGGGTACAACACTGGAATTGCTACAGTGGAAGGCAAAGAATGGTGTATCCGACAAGGCATTTGGGAATTTATTGAACCTCATAAAGAAGATGCTTCCGAAGCCAAATGAATTGCCCACCACTACGTACGAAGCAAAAAAGGTTGTCTGCCCTTTGGGATTAAAAATCCAGAAGATACATGCATGTCCTAATGACTGCATCCTCTACCATGGCAATGAATACGAGAATTTGGATGAATGCCCGGTATGTAAAGCAGCGCGGTATAAGATCAGGCGCAATGATCCTGGTGACGTCGAGGGTGAACAACGTCCTAGAAAGAAAATCCCTGCCAAGGTTATGTGGTATGCTCCTATAATACCACGCTTAAAACGTTTGTTCAGAAATAAAGACCATGCAAAGTTGTTGCGGTGGCATAAAGAAGACCATAAGGTAGACAATATGCTGAGACACCCAGCTGATGGGTCCCAGTGGAGAACGATAGACAGGGAATTTCAAGAGTTTGCAAATGAGGCTAGAAACTTAAGGTTCGCCTTAAGTACAGATGGTATGAATCCTTTTGGGGAGCAGAGCACTAGTCATAGCACTTGGCCAGTTACTCTATGTATCTACAACCTTCCTCCATGGTTATGCATGAAGCGGAAGTTCATTATGATGCCGATCCTCATCCAAGGTCCGAGACAACCTGGCAACGACATTGATGTATATCTAAAGCCATTAGTTGAAGAACTTCTAGTTTTATGGAACAAACCAGGTGTACGTGTCTGGGATGAGTACAAACAAGAACGCTTTGACCTACGAGCAATGTTGTTCGTAACAATCAATGATTGGCCTGCTTTAAGTAATCTTTCAGGTCAGACAAACAAAGGATATAATGCATGCATACATTATTTTGATGACCTTGACAGTATATATTTGAAAAGATGTCGAAAGGTCATGTACCTTGGCCATCGTCGATTCCTTCCTTTGAATCACCAAGTAAGAAAGAAAGGTAAGCATTTTAAGGGTAAGCCGGACCACCGGAAGAAGCCTCATAACCGAACCGGGGAAGATGTACCCGCAATGGTCAAGGATGTGAAAGTAGTAGTTAGAAAAGGACAAGGCAGCGAATCTGTTCCCAAAGATGCTAAGGGACACGCACCCATGTGGAAGAAGAAGTCCATCTTTTGGGAGCTACCCTATTGGCAAGTCCTAGAGGTCCGCAACGCAATCGACATGATGCACCTAACAAAGAATCTTTGTGTGAACCTGTTAGGATTCATGGGTGTGTACGGGAAGCCAAAGGATTCACTTGAAGCACGCCAGGACTTGCAGGGCATGAAAGAACGAGACAACCTTCATCTAGAGAAGACAGATGATGGACGTTATTACTTAAGTCCTGCTAGGTACACGCTTAGCAAAGAAGAGAGGGACAACATGTTCGAATGTCTAAGCAGCATCAAGGTCCCATCAGGATTCTCCTCTAATATAAAGGGTATAATAAATGTGCTAGAGAAGAAATTCCTAAACTTAAAGTCCCACGACTGCCACGTGCTTATGACGCAATTGCTTCCAGTTGCTTTAAGAGGAATTCTACCTCCACATGTACGTCTAGCCACCGTGAAGCTATGTGCATTCCTCAATGCAATTTCTCAAAAGGCAATTAATCTAGTGGAACTAGCTACTCCACAGAATGATGTGGTTCAATGTCTTATCAGCTTTGAGTTGGTGTTCCCTCCATCCTTCTTTAATATCATGACACACCTCCTAGTTCATTTGGTGAAGGAGATTAGTATTCTTAGACCTGTGTTCTTACATAACATGTTCCCCTTCGAGAGGTTTATGGGAGTCTTGAAGAAATATGTGAAAGTCTGTTCTAAGCCTGAAGGAAGCATCGCCCAGGGCTATGGAATAGAGGAGGTCATTGAGTTTTGTGTTGACTTTATTCCTAACCTTGCCCCGATTGGTGTTCTCGAATCGCGACATGAGGGGAGACTCAGTGGTAAAGGAACTTTGGGGAAGAAAACATATATTAGCATAGAAGACGATTATTTCAATAAAGCACACTACACAGTTCTTTAGAACTCGTCATTGGTGCATCCGTACATCGAGATACATAAGGAGTTCTTACGATCCAAGTTTCCAGGGAAGACTGAAGCTTGGATTAGGCGTCAGCACATGGAAAGTTTTAGTGGTTGGTTGCGAAAAGAATGTCAAGGCGATGACAATATTGATGAGCAACTGTATTTGTTGGCTAGGCAACCATCATGGCATATCCTCACGTACCAAGGGTATGAGATAAATGGGAATACATTTTACACAGTTGCCCAAGATAAAAGGAGCACCAATCAAAATAGTGGTGTTCGCATAGATGGCACAGATCCAAATGGAAAATATACAAACATATTATGGCCGCATAGAAGATATATGGGAACTAGACTACGCACCTAATTTTAAAGTCCCTTTGTTCCGGTGCCAATGGGTGAAGCTGACCGGAGGAGGGGTAATAGTCGACAAAGAGTATGGAATGACAACAGTGGACCTCAACAATATTGGGTACAACGACGAACCATTCGTCCTTGCTGCCGATGTGAGTCAGATGTTCTATGTGAAAGACATGTCTACAAAATCAAAGAGAGGAAAAAACGAAGACATCAACTCAATGATCAATGAGCCAAAGTGTCACATAGTTCTTTCTGGGAAAATAAATATAGTGGGAATTGAAGACAATTTAGACATGTCAGAAGATTATGAAAGAAATGTCTGAATTCCACCCTTCACAGTGAAGAAAGATCCAAGCATCATGTTAAATGATGAAGACACTCCATGGTTACAACAAGATCATAACCAAGGGTCATACGTCAAGAAGAAATTCACTGTTGTGCCCGCATGATACAACGATGCACTGTTGTGACAGTTTTAGAAAGTCTATATGAGATTCAAGAAATTATGACTAGTGTTTGATAAAACTTTCTCAAATGAGAAAATGAGCTATGTAACAATTGTAGATCTTGCTGAGATGATCAAACTTGGTATTCAGATATTTTTCATCTGAGGTCATTTAGTGTCTCATTTGAGCAAGTTTGACCAAGTCAAATTTGGTCAAATGAAAAAACAACACTTTGACTCTAGTATTATGAACTCTAAATGACTTCCAATTGAAAAGTTTTGAATACCAAGTTTGTTAAAATCATCAAGATCTACAATTGTTGTTTTAGTCAACTTTCCATTTGAGATAGTTTGGACGGTTCAAATTTGTGATTTTTAAATTTCAACACCTACAAACTAGTTTTCGGAACCATAGATTATCTCAAATTGAAAAGTTTTGAATACCAAGTTTGTTAAGCTCATCAAGATATACAATCCTTATATAGGTCATTTTTTCATTTGAGAAAGTTTGAACAAAATATAGTTCAAATTTCACAAGTGTGTGACATAGTTTTAGAAAGTCTATATGAGATTCAAGAATTTGTAACTAGTGTTTGATAAAACTTTCTCAAATGGGAAAATAAGCTATGTAACAATTGTAGATCTTGCTAAGATGATCAAACTTGGTATTCAGAGATTTTTCATCTGAGGTCATTTAGTGTCTCATTTGAGCAAGTTTCACCAAGTCAAATTTGGTCAAATGAAAAAACAACACTTTGACTCTAGTATTATGGACTCTAAATGACTTCAAATTGAAAAGTTTTGAATACCAAGTTTGTTAAAATCATCAAGATCTACAATTGTTGGTTTGGTCAACTTTCCATTTGAGATAGTTTGGATGGTTCAAATTTGTGATTTTTAAATTTCGACGCCTACAAACTAGTTTTCGGAACCCTAGATTGTCTCCAATTGAAAAGTTTTGAATATTAAGTTTGTTCAACTCATCAAGATCTACAATCCTTATATAAGCTATTTTTCATTTGAAAAAGTTGTAGAACAAAAATACTATATTTTCTTTATTTTTATAGGTTCAACAAAAAATTTCTTTCATTTTGGTCAAAAAACCGAGAAAAAATTAAAACATTGACGTTACAATAATGTGATAATAAATTTCCTATCGAATAATATTAGTTTTATTAATTTTAAGTTACAAATATATTTTTGCATTAACAAAATACTTAGTATTAGTAACATTTATATTCTATATTCATAAAAGAAATTAAAAACTTTAGGTTACAAAATTTTCCTATTTACAATAAATAATTATTTAATCAATAGTATTTTTTAAAATAAATATTACAAAGTATTGAAGTTGCAATAGAATTAATTAGTATTAAACAAGGAGAACAAAATCAAAATCCCAGGCATTTTCAATTACTTTGGCGGCCTGCCAAAATTTTCAGGCCTTCAGTCCCGGCCCAGGCCAGGAACCGGGACTAAAGACCCTTTAGTCCTGGCTGGTAAGCCAAGCCGGGACTAAAGGTGTCCGCCCAAAAATACCTTTAGTCCCGGCTGGTAACACCAACCGGGACTAAAGATCCTTTAGTCCCGACTGGTAAGCCGAGCCGGGACTAAAGGGTTGGACCTTTAGTCCCGGCTCGGCTTACCAGCCGGGACTAAAGGATCTTTAGTCCTAGTTTGTGTTGCCAGCCGGGACTAAAGGGTCCCAGCCTATATATATATCGAACGGTTTCTCTGTTCATCTTCTACTTTTTGATCTACAACGTCGATCTCGTCTCTGCCGTGCCCGGCCGTGTTGAGCTCTGCCGCGCCGCCGTCGTCGTCTACCCCCGCCCGGCCTCGTCGTCGAGCCCCGCCCGGCGGCCGTCGAGATCGTCTCCGCCGTACGTCATCCTCGCGCTGCTCAGCTCGGCCCCGTGGCCGGCCAGCACGCTCGCCATGGCCATCCGCCCCTAGCCTGCTAGCTATAGCGCTCGGCTATATTTTTTTAGATACTTTTTTAGATAGTTTTTTAGGTAGTGTTTGATATATATGTTAGATTAAAATGTATTAAAATTTAATTAGTAGTTTATTTTTAGTTTTTTAGATAGTTTTTGATATATGTTAATTAGATTTAAATGTATTAAAATTTAATTAGTACTTTATTTAGATAGTTTTTTTTAGATAGTTTTTTATTATAGTTTTTGATATATTTAGTAATTATTATTCTATCTCTCTCTATATATGTGTTAGATTTAATTTTGATTTAGTAATTCTATCTATGTATATATGTTAGGTTTAATTAGATTTAGTAATTAATTCTATCTAGAGATTCTATATGTATACATATATATGTACTTAATTATTTCTATGTGTATATATACATGCACTTAATTATTTCCATGTGTTGAGAGAGAGAGAAAATTATATCTAGAGAGACATTCTATGTGTTATCACATGCATATCTAGAGATATATACATATGCACTTATTTCTATATGTTGAGAGAGAGAGAGAGAGAAAATTGTATCATTCTATGTGTATATATACATGTACTTATTTCCATGTTTTTGGATCGAAAGTGTTTTTGATTCGATTCCAAAGCCTATACCTTATTATTGTTTATCCTTATGAAATATTATGTGTTATTATATTTAATTGGATTTAGTAATTCTATATGTGTTATCACATGTACTTATGTTATGTGCCATAGTAATTCTATCTATGTGTTATCTTGAAGATACAAATGGCTGCTCCGGATGATAACTTGAATGATGACATAATGACGGATATTATCAACGCCGGCACCAATGCGGATGTAGATGACACGAGTCAGTACTTTGCTGATTATGAGGATATCCTGAATATCCCGGTGGTTGAAGATCAACAAATTATCGCGCAAGAAAATACTAGCGAGGTATATTCGATTATCTATCATCTCTTATAGATGCATGTGTACGTATATTTGTTGTTAATCGTTGTGTTTCTACTCATGTAGCCGGTCTCTGGATCTACATCAACCACCGGCAAGAGTAGGAAAGTCTGAGGGCCAAAAAAGCCATTAGAGGGCCGTTTCATAATATCAGAATTCGACACCGACACCGACAAACCATTGGGACCACATGCTCAGACATATGTCAATCAATGTGGGTTCATTGTAAGGGATAGGATCCCAGTTAGTGCTCGTGAATGGAAGCAGAAGATATTCGCTCCTAATGTTAGTTTTGTATCTGATCGTGACAAGAACCTAGCTTGGAGAGATATCACTCAGCATTTCACATTACAAGCAGATGATGCTTTGAAGGAGCTAGTGAGGGATTGGACAATGAAGAAGATGGCAATATTGTTCCAGAGTTGGAAGAAGACATTGTATGAAAAGTTTATCTTGAAGAATGAAACGCCGAATTTCAATGCTAAGGTGTTTGTCAAGTTGGAGTCCCATTGGGATGACTTCGTACAATACAAGACATCTCAAGAGAATGAGGAACGTGTGATGAGGAGTCAGCAGAATGCCCGACAGAAGCAATACCATCATCGCATGGGATCAGGTGGTTATAGGAGTGCTATTCCCAAGTGGCAGAACCTAGAAGCAGAGATTACTGCCAAGGGAATCATACCTGAAACAATAGAGAAGAACTGGCCTCAACGCACGAAGAATTGGTTCTACGCTCATGGGGGAAGCCTAGACCCAGACACTGGCATGCTAATTTTTGGCCAAAAAATTGAGAGACCAACATAGAGACTAGCTCATGCTAGGGAAGAAGCTGATAGTGGTGTTTTCAAGCCCAACAGAGAAAAGGATGAATTAACATATGCCCTAGAGAATCCCGAACACGGTGGTCGAATAAGAGGCTATGGGGCGGTTCCGTGGCTACAAGCATTCCCAGCAGACAAGGATACCTATAGAAGTCGCCAGAGAAAAAAAGGATGAGGAGGCAGACCAAATCCATGTATTGCAGCAATTTGTTAATGAGTCACGACAAGCATTGCTTGAATCACGTGAACGAGAAAAATCTCTTGAGGCAAGAATGTAGGAGGAGATCAAGAGGCAAGTGCAGCTAGCAATGAGTCAAATGCAATCACAATCAACGTCGGGAGTCACCATTAGCCCCGTTGGTCAGATGAAAAGTAGTTGTGCTTCCACGGAGCTGCCAGTTATTCAAGGTGACACTAGGTTGTGCTTCCCTGTTGATGACATTACCGAGCCTCTAACAACATGTGAGCTGCACATTCTAGATGGTAATAATGCATCAATCATGGTGGCTGTCGGGGTTGTATCTCCAATAGACCGAACGAAGACACCAAGAATCCATGGGTTAGTCATTCAACCTGGATATGATAGCGTCTCGGTCGATATAGTGCTCAAAGGTTATAGCAATGTTCCTCTTGACATTGAAGGCGGTGATGGGGAGAAGACACTAGGAGAAGCAGAGAAGACATTTATTCAATGGCGCAAACGCTTCATCATCATTCCTAGGGCGCCACCGCTTCCCCTACCTCACCCTAGGTACGAATGAAAGTGAATGAAATATTATTTTCCATTAATTTTATATTGGCTTTAAAAATAATTGACTCACAACTTGTTTTTGTAGCAGGGTCTCCCCCCAGCCTAGCCCAATCATTCATTCCCCATCTCATCACAGCGTCGCGGGGGGCGAGATGACTTCATCCCCACGGCGATCTCCAACTCCTACACTGGCCCCATCGCCTCCACAACGATCTCCAACTCCTACACCGGCCCCACCGCATCCACAACAATCTCCAATGCCTCCACGCCGGACTCCAACACCGGCCTCATTGCCTCCACGCCGGTCTCCAACACCGCCCCCACCCCCTCCACAGCGACGCACTACAAAGATGTCTAAGGTCCCGGCGGCAAAGAAGACCCCCCAAAAAAGAGTTATTTCTCAAGAAATACTTCCTGAAAAGACTGATGAGCAAATAGCAGCTGAAGAAGACAAAAAGTGAAAGATTTTTTTATAAATATCCAAAAGCAGAGACAAGCGAAGCTTAAGGAGAAGTCGTACTTTTACATACCACGAGATCAGCTGAGGCAGAAGGTCGAAGCTCACAAGAAAAAGATGCTTGAAGTTCGTAAGCCTCCGCCACTATTAGACTATGACCGCTCCCTCGTGAAGTCACATGATGCACATAAGAAAAGGAAAAGAGCATCAGGGAAGGATGTCCCACAGCTCGGACAACAGAAGCAACCAATTGAAAATCTTGTTGTTGCTAATGAATATGGTTCCAACATAGAAGTCTATCGACCAGACAACTCTAGAGAAGTGTCGGTTCAAGACCTTAATGCTTTTTTTGAACAAACTGGTTTAACCTTGGATCAATTGACGGGCAAAGCTCCAATCCAGAACCTGGAAGTTGATACCTAGAAGACTTATAAATTTGGCAAAAGTCTGTACAACCCTGCAGCTCTGAATGAATTGGGTACGCAAATGTACTTGCTCAACAAGTGGTACATGCAGGCGTGTGGCAGGGGTGAGCAGTGGATCTTTGTCAGATTTAGAGACCATCATTACTTCCATGGCGATGACATCTTATATATTAGTTTCGAAGAATTGCATCAACTATACCACTTGGACGCTCTGGATAAATCAATCATTAGCTCCTTTTGTTTGTAAGTGATTCTTACTTTTATTTAATAAACTCACTTCCATGCGTACGTGTATATAATTATCCTCACATGTAACTTATATTTATATACAGATTCCAGATGTCAGAGCTCCAAAGAATACAAGACACCAGTGTTGGCTTCATTGATCCTTATATCGTATTCAAAACTGATATTATTGTCAAGGGGCACTGGGTATCTGAAGCACAGACGAATATCATGAAGTTCTTCGTGAAGCAGCACGACAAGACAACAATACTTTTCCGTACAACTTTAAGTAAGTGTTAATAATAATGTAGTCTACACATTTTATGTAATATCAATACAACTTATATGCATGTACGTGTGTGTTTAAACCAATGCATGTTTCACTGGATACTCATTGTCATTGAGTTAAACTCAAGTCGGTTAGTAATCTTGGACTCATTGAGAAAAGAGTGGGCACTATACCAAGATATGATAGACATTATCCAGGGGTAATTTCGATCTCTCGCGTACAACTATTATTGAATAGACTTTGCCATAATTTATTAACGATCGTACATTATTGGTCGCACAGGGTTTGGAAAGAGTTTATTCGGCAACACCGCAAGGATTGCAAGGCACCACTTAATGTAGTTGAAATACCAATAAGTTGTACTATATATACTTCCCCACGTGTTTAATTACTATATCGTACTTCAATTTACGTGTGAGATGATGAGAATAATCTTCTTCTCGTATAGTGGTGTTTGCGGCAGCAACCAGGTAATAACTTATGTGGATACTACGTTTGTGAATTTATCACCACACACATAAGAAGAACTCCTGAAGATGTCCTCAGAGTACGTATATATCAATTTTTTATTTATTTTTAAATGAATATATATATATATATATATATATAT
The DNA here is from genome assembly GCF_019320115.1 of Miscanthus floridulus. Lineage (NCBI taxonomy): Eukaryota > Viridiplantae > Streptophyta > Magnoliopsida > Poales > Poaceae > Miscanthus > Miscanthus floridulus. Next base: position 121,875,458 of record NC_089588.1, read on the forward strand.
ATATATATATATGTATGTATTAATACTTTTCCTTTTATTTCAAATGCAAGACTGAATGGTTGAAACGAAGGGTCATGCAAAAAGACCATCTGAAAGCAGTTCAAGAGTCAATAGCAGGATATCTTCTAGAAAAAGTGCTAAATCCCAACGGCGAGTTCTACTTTGATCCTAAAGAACTAATGATGTAAATTAAATGTTTATTGATATCGTTATTTTCGAGAACAAGATTATGAAAGTGTTGTATATATACATATATATCTATAATATATATAGTTTCATACTTTATTCGAATATAATAATGCTCGAGATGAGAATTAGATGTAATTATATGCGTGTGTGTATTTATATTAGCAGCGTAGAATACGTACATAAAAACATATTATATATTAAACAAATATGTGTAACTGAACTGAAAACAAATTAAACAAAAAAAAAAGAAAAGGAACCTTTAGTCCCGATTGGGGTTACCAACCAGGACTAAAGGGTGCGGTCACATATGCTCGGCTGGAGGGCCTTTAGTCCCGGTTGGTAACACCAACCGGGACTAATGGTCCCTCTTTAGTCCCAGCTCGATGACCCTAGACTCAAGGTTCCACCTTTAGTTCCGGAATTGTTGTCGCGGCGTGGTAACCGGGCTAAAGGCCGTTACCGTCCGGGACAACAAGTCCATCCTATAGTAACGTGGATGTAGCCTCCTGCAGAGCAGACCGTTGCTCTGGGTCGCTTCGTTCTCCTATGCTATGATGTACTCATGGTGTCTAGTTCTTGCTTTTTACCCTTGCATTGCAGTTGCAGATGTGGGAAGTTTCAGCTTGGGCGTGTACGTCCTTCTTTCTGCTGGATTCATCGCATGTGACGGTGACGAGATGCTGCTGTTGCTCCTCCTCCTCCATTGGATGTCAGTCAGTGGCCTAAGAGCGAGGAGCAGAGACGCCCAAGCAGCCGTGGAAAGCAACCTGTTAATTAATTATATATATAAAGAAATCATCAAAGCTCGCCCAATAAAACTTCAAATAGGAGTGTGTGTGTGTGTGTGTGTATATATATATATATATATATATATATATATATATATATATATATATATATATATATATATATATATATATATATATATATATATATATGTGCTAATAATCCGGTTAGACTCTGCTTTCCGGTTGTCAACAGCCTGTATACATTTGGTCTAATTATAAACACACAATTCAACTCATGGTGTGGGAACAGAGAGTCCATGCGTATATGAAAACTCTAGGGAAAAATGCTCAAAGGATAAAGCGAGCAGCAGAGAGGTACAGATGCCTAGGCTGCCATGGAGAACACAAGAGCGATATATATATGTCAAAAGAATCGTCGAAATCCAATAAGATTTCAAAAATACATATATACGCTGCTTCGGTCAAAATTAGCCCGTAGTAAGCGCTGAGATTTGAAATGACAGGACAAACATGTATATATGGCGGCGTGTCCACCAAACAAAAAAATGGACAGGGGCAGACATGCAAACACAAGATTTATGCATGCACCATATACGGGAAAGATTGGTGCGTACCTTCAAGACGAGAATCTAGATCCGTAGCTTCCATGAGGCCGCTGTCCAGTCGCTGTTGCAGAGCCGAAGGGAGCGATTTTATACCTGGGCACCCCCTAATTGTAAGCTGACGAAGAGATGAGTATACCTGGGCCCACTGGGCAAGGATGCCAAGCTTTTGCAATTGCGCAGATCGAGGACTTCCAGTGCTGAGAAATCTATGGTGCATAATGATTCTAGTGACCGCAACTCTGGGCACTTGTAAATTAGCAGCTCTTTGAGTGCATCCAGCTGGCCTGATATGAACTGTAGTTTGGAGCAACTTCCAATATTTATTTGCCTGAGGGACGAGGGAAGATTGACAACCTCTAACAACCCGTCACAGCTGCCTATTGTTAGAGATTCTAAAGATGATGGAAGGAGCTTATCCGGGTCCGCCGATGGTGACAGCTTCTCCTCAACAGGTGTGGATGCCGCCACGTCATCGTTACTACTTGCCTCTTGATTCAACTGTTGCCTGCCGTATAGGGACTCAAGCTTACAACAGTATCTAACTACCATCGTCTTGAGAGCAGGGGAGTTGAAGACCTCTACCAGACTTCCACACCCATATATCTCTAGAGACTCCAGATGGGGCAAAAGTTGGCTCCTTCCTGATGTTTCCTGGTCAGGAGCATTTGCCGCTGCGTATCCAATTAGATTATTGCAGTTCTTAATCCGTAGCCTCCGCAAGGAAATCAAGCTTTGGAATACTTTCTCCGGCCAGTACACAAGCTCATCACAGCTACTTATTGTCAGATCCTGCAGCTGCCCATAGCAAACCCACAGTGCTAGTGCACGTGGTTGGAAGAACAAACTGCAGCTGTATAGTTTCATATCTACCACAGACGACGGATGGTCCCATTCCTCCTTATCATCCAGCTTGACGCCCTTCAAAGACAAGCTGGACAGTGACGTCATATTTCCGATTCCTCCTAGAGAAATCTGTCGATTTGCTTCATGCAAAACCAGTTCTTTGACCTTTGGTGCCCTAGGCAGAGTTGTTAACTTTGGGCATTTCTTGATAACAAGAATCTCAAGCAAAGGGAACAGTGCATGTTCTTCTTCAATTTCAAGGGCAGACTCCCATCTCTCAAAGCTATATAAATCTTCCAGTCTGAGCTTCTTCAGTTCTGGAAAGGTGGACCGGGCCACTGTGTAGTCTCCACCGCCATACGATTCTCTGAGCACCGATGCTTCTGGTAATGCTGCCAAATTTTTACAGCCTTCAATGTGCAATATCTCAAGCTGAGGAAATGCTACGGTGCCTCCATGTGTTGCCTCCCAAAATCTATCAAAAACCTGAAGATTAACTAGCTTAAGATCCTTAAGCTTTCCAAATGTGGAGGATGTACAGCTGCTACACAGGAATTGGAATTTTCCCAATCCTTCCAAATGAAGAACTTGTAGTTCTGCTAGCTGTTCCAATTCAGGAAGCTGATCCACTTTACTACAATTAGATAACCGAAGCTCAACCATGTTTTTCAACATACCCATCCATGATGGGAAACTGGTGCCTTGGTAGGAATATATTTCGAGAGCCAGCAGTCTATCATGAGCTTCAAGACTCTCTAGCACCTCATGACATTGCTGTTCCACCTCCTTGCCACTTGTCCATCGTAGTGACAATTGTCTCAGTTCCTTCTTATTCTCAAGGTTGGCTGCTTTTGCATTTCTTCTCACTATCACATTTTCGAGCTGCTTTAGCATTAATGAACCACCAATATTTAAATCCTTTAGCCCTCCAAGACTGCTACAATTCAAGCCACTTCCCACTACAAACCATGTAATTGTTCGAAGCGAGGTGATTCGTCCAAGCTCTGGAGGCATGCACTCCAGCTTCCTGCACCCATCTGTGTAGAGATGACGAAGGCTACTCATGTGCTTCATTTGCTCAGGAAGTCTTTTAAGACTCCTGCAGTTAGAAAGTTTAAGTGTCTGGAGACTATATAGGATGCTTATATCGTCTGGAAGTGCTTCGGTGCCATGATTATCTGAGAGATCAAGGTACCTAAGGTGGCACAAGTGCTTTGGTTTTATTGACAAATGAACCCCTGGTACTGGCATAGAAAATGCTCGGAGAGAACAAAATTTTGATGAATGTGGCACATCTTGATGGTAATAATGAGATCTATCAAATATCATTGTTTGTATAGGTGGAAACTTCTCCTTCGTAGTACCAAATAAAAAATTTAATCTCTTTTTGTCCATGCTTGTTCGAAAAAGTATATGGCGGGCAGCACCAGGAAGCAAGTCACCACTTTCAATAAATTCATCAGTTATACAAACACACTCCTTCTCTGAAGCAGAAAGTGCAACATCATGCATGAGGTCATGGATCTTCACAAAAGTTGTAGAACTATACCCAATCCTTCTTTGCTCCTCATACTGGAAGAATGACCTTGAAACCATCTCACTGACAATCCGTTTACCCATGGTTTCAGCAGGTACCTTGTTTTGATCTGAGATATAACCATTGGCCATCCATAGTTGGATAAGCTCTTCAACATCAATTTGATAATCCTTTGGATACATAGCACAAAGGGCAAAGCATTGCTTCATGTCAGTTGGCAAGTCATTATAGCTGAGCTTGAGTATAGGTAAAATCCCGGTCTCATCATCGCATATCCTGCTTCGATGTAATATGTCCTCCCATTCTTCCTTAGTGGTCTTGTTACACAATACAGACCCCAATGCTTTGGCTGCCAATGGAGATCCAACACATCTCTCTGCAATCGGGCCAACCAACTGAACTAGCTCCTCTGGCTTATTCTTCTGGAAACCGAAAGCTCTTGTTTCAATAATTTCATGTATGAATTCTATGTCCAAAATTGCCACATCATGATATTTACTTTTCCATGATGAGTTGTTAGCTACTGTACCCATGAATTCAGCTATTTCTTTATCACGAGTCGTCGTCAATATGGCACTACCGACACCGCCTTGATTAAGACATGCCTTCAACTTTCCCCATTTGTCAACATCCTTATTCCATACGTCATCCAATACAAGAAGATACCTATTAGGAACATTTTTTCTGTTAGTACCTTTCTTTGTGCATGGCCCTAAATCAAGCATAGAGCCTATGTTGCAATGGAAGTTGTTATATAGACTGCAGACCTCTAGAAAAAGATTAGTTAGAGCTAATGCCATATTTGGATGTGCGTGGGGTGGGGTGGCTATATAATGTTCTTGGTCAATAATTCAAGCTTCCATTTTGCTGTACTTTTATGGGATTGCATAGTGGTAGAACACAGTAGTAAATATTTCTTACATGTGACTATGCCAAAAAAAAACATGACTGAGATAATTAGACCTGTCTACTTTATTTTAGAACCCTCGCACAAACTTATGTTATCTAAATATTACATAGGGGTACACAATACATGACATGACGTACTGAGTGTTCAGCAAGAATAAATAAAACATAAAAGCATGATAGAAGGTGAGAGTTGAGTTAACAATAATAAGCTCCAACAATAATACCTCTTTCCCCTAAGATGTTCCTGAAGCTTGTTGAGTGCCTTCTCAAGGGTTGTCTCTGACTCATTACATATCTCGTTGGCAAGATTACAGACATTGAAATCATCTGAGACACTTTAGTAGCTGGAACTGCTCTTGGACTCGAGGGTCATTGTAGATGAGTTGAGCGAGGGTGGTCTTGCCCAATCCTCCCATTCCAACGATGGGAAGAACCAAGAGATCACCATGGCTGAGCAATACCTCAATAATTTTCTCCCTCTCCTTATCTCTAGATCTGCTAACAATATTTTCGGGGTCGACGATAATGGAATCTGTCTGACGCCACTCCTTCTGTGCCTCGGGCTGAAGCTTGTCGAATCCAAAATCTTTCATTTCCTCCACAAGGACCTTGATGGCCTCAACAATGCTGCTAAGCTTGTTTCCCATCCTGCTACGGAATGCGACACGGTTGTGAGTAGGGAAGAGTTTTACTCCAGCCATGCCAAGCTTGGTGATGTGCCCATTCTTCTTGGCTCGACGGCAGAGCGCCTCGTACTCGAACTCGTCAAAGACGTCGTTCGCCTCGTACGCCACCGTCTTGAGCTCCTCAAGCCATGCCTTTACTCCTCCTCGGCGAGACGCCTGCTTCTCAGCATCAGCCATGACGTCGAGGATGGCAGGCAGCTTGCGCTTGAGGATCTTGTGCTGCTTCGCCATGCCCTCCATCACGTTGTACTGGTCCAGGAGAGAGCTGGACACCTTGTCCTTCAGCAGGGACACCAGCGGCCCAACCAGCAGGCTGGCCGCTAGTTCAGCCATTGGAGCGAGCACTCAGCGCTCAGCAGAGTTGTCGAGAACACACAATGGTAGGTTGTGGGCAAGCTGAGAGGTCTCTTTGGTAACTCGTACTACGTAGTTAAAGCATGAGAAACCTCCTTTCGACGATTCCCTCTCGAAAAGAACATGTACCTAACCTCTCGAAAAGAACATGTACCTAACCTCTCGTGTGCTCGTCCTGTGCGTGTGGTCGCGTCGACGTCGGCAATAATGGAGGGCCAGGGCCAGGGGGACAAGGTCACATGGCCGGCAGCCAGCCACCCTTGACTTACTGCTATCCACTGTCACTCCGCCAGCGATGCATGGCTAAGGGACTGTCGCTGCGGACTGAGCTGCTCCATCACCCGAACAATCACCGCAGTGAGGAAACTAGCTCAATTATTCATCAAATTCTTGCTATGTGTGGTCAATCTCTTCCTCCATAAAACTCCTTTTCGATCGCGGTATCCTTGCTGTCCTCTTGTCCATAGTTTTTCTTTAGACAAAGTCGATTCAACCATTTTCTTGTTTTGTTTTGCCAGCAACTGACCTGTTTGAAACGCAGAAATTTATTTCTATTTCTGTGTTTTTTCCATCCGTCAATTAGCTATCACGTTCAAGGTACCAGCTGCTGGGTTCTAATAAATCGATGACACCGGGATCCAACGATTCATCACATAAGTCACCCTGGTGGGAATGTAAACAGATCAGAGCGGAGCTGATAACGTCTATCTCACTTTCTAATCCACTTTTCTTGGTCGGATAAGAATTGGAGCGAATAATATACGCATATTGTTGATGCTGATTCGAGCCACACACAAGCAAGGGTTAGCACACCCAAGGCCATACACAGCCTAGCACGCAGTGTGAACGCACTAGAACACCTTCCGAGAACACGTCGAGGTTGTTCGATGGTCAACAAGACCATCCAGAACACCAATGAATCTCGTTGAGAGACACGCTGAATAGCAGGGGTTGAAAAAACTCAAGGTAGAAAAATAGGGTAGCCGATTAGCTTTTGTCGATTGTGTGTTGGATTACCTCAATCGGTCGTGATCCTTTGGTATATATAGAGGGAGTGGCTTACGTAATAGGAAACCCTTTCCAAATAAAAATTTACAAGTTCCCACGACATTGGACGAGTTCACATCGAATCTTACTTCTTATCTTACTATTACTAATTAAAGGCCCTAACAGAGGCACCACGTTAATTCTTACCAGACACACTAAGAAAAAAAATAAATCCTAGAAATTCTCATAATAATCAGAAATATCTGACCTTTGATTTCGTAGACTCTAACCATCATCACCGATAATAGCCATTGGATCTGTTGTAATTTATTAAAAAATTACCTACCACTGCCATTATGAAAAATACATAAAGTAACCCCCTTATTTTGCATGTAAATTACCCACCTCTGTCATTACAAAAGATAATTTCAAAATAACCCCCTATATATTTGTATATAAATTATCCACATCTGTCATTATGAAAATAATTCAAAATAACTCCCTAAATTTACATCTAAATTACCCACCTTGGTCATATAAAATATAATCTAAAATAACCCCTAGCATTGCATTCAAATTAACCGGCTTGGTCACTATGAATGATAATTTAAAATAGTCCTCTAATTTAGTATCTAGATTACCCACGTCTACCATGAAAGATAATTTACAATACCTCCTAATAATTTTATAAATTATCCACCTTTATTATTATGAAAGATAATGCAAAGTAATATTCTAAGTTTGCATTTAACATATTCATATATGTTGTCGTGAAAGATAATAAGGTATTACCTTTATATTTGTATGTACCATAGCCATTATAAAAATAAACAAAAAATATCTAAAATCTATACATGAAAAAATAACACATGAAAAATAAATATTTCATAAAGTACGCTAGAATCGTGAAGTACGATACATATATTATTAGAAAAAAATTAATCAATATCCACAAGTATGATATATATATTTCTAAAGACTTCTATAATCATGAAATAAAATAACTATAATGCTATATTCCATCATGTATATTAGATAAACATGTATAATAAATATTTATTTTAACAACCTACAAAAAATAAAAATGTTCACTTAACAAACCACATAGTAATAACACTTTATGTTAATACTCCATGAAAATAAATTTTAAAAGTTATTATTTTAAATAAGTGTATACGCCTTTACTAAAACATTATGCCATACCAATATTATTAATTTAATTTTATGCACTCTATGATATATAAATAATACTACACATATATTCATGTGATATAACACATTCAACATGTTTAGTGTCGGATGCAATCCGAGTTTCAACTTATGTGGAAAACAATACTACTAGGACCTAGACTCTTTTTAACAAAAATAATTTTCGAATAAAATATAAAGAATACTAGAATTTCTACTTAACATGTGCAAAAATTGCAACAACTGGATTAAAAATTAAAAGATAAACTATAGATTTACGAAGTTGAAAAAGGATTGTATCAAGAGTTTATATATCTTAAGACTTGATTTCAACTAAATAAATACTCCTATCACACTAAAAAATAGATAAATACTACAAATTCTAACAAAAGGTCCCCACTGGATCCTGCATATTAACCCTCTCGAGACTTGATAGGAAAATAAAAGATAGACCTTAGAAATTTTCATAAAAAATAGAAACATTTTACCATCAATTAGGTATAACCTAATCACCATTGATAATAATAATAGTTATTAGACCTGTTTTATTTTCTAAATAATTATCCACTTCTGCTACTGTGTAAAACAATATAAACTAACTTATGACTCTAATTTATATTACCTGCATATGTCATTAAGAAGCATGATCTAAAGTAGACCTAGATTTACATTTAATTGCCGACGTCCTCTTATTATGATCGATTACATAACTCAATTTTCATCTCATTATTAGAAAAATTAATTACCCCCTCAAACCTACATCTAAATTATCAACATCTCCTATTACAAAAAATTTCTTTAGATAACAAGAGCATATATATGTTTGTAAATTACCCCACCTCTATCAGTATTAATATAGTAAGTTTTAATTAAAGTAAATATACACGTTGTGCCAACATATATGAGCAATAAAATACATATGTTTTGTTTCATCACATAAAAACTATTCTCTTAACAACTCAATATTAATGATACTAACAAATTATTTAAAACCATATTAGTAACCATAACATATAATCTATATAGATTGTTACTTTAGATATATTTATGTATTTTACCTAAAATGTTTGATATGTCTATATTGATAGCACAACCATAACTACAAATATATTTTCTTGATAGAAAAATTCAACCATCTTGAACAGTGTGGGAGACCACTTATGGCTATATTTTTCTGGCCCTTTAAAAATACTTTAGAGTAAAAAGTCAAGCACTATATAAGGTTTAAGTATTAAAATTCTCTTGAGGTTAGCACTAAATCTCACTTCAAACTCTATGACTTATGGTGCATGTTTCAAATAATGGCTTATATGCTATTGAAGTATTTAAGAATATACTCTATGACCTTAAATCCTTAATTTAACAAAGTGCAAAAAGAACTGTTAACAAAATATACAATAAGCACAAGAGTTTCAACTTAACTTGAAGAGAGAAAAATCCATAGCAGTCGATAAGAATAAAATTTTAAAAAACAAAATAAAATTTAGATTCATGACTTCAGAAGACACATGATGCAACAAGAGCCACAATGATTAATGGTAACGTTTCAAAGTAATTGCATATTTAAAATATATAGAGGCGTCATGCAAAGAAAAAGTTATGAATATAGATAGATAAGTATATAGATTAGTTCCTTGAAAAAATGGTAATTAATAAGTTTATGATAACTATATGTAGACTACAGAGTGTCTTATGTTAGAAAAAAGAAAAAAACATATGATCTAATATATATTAGTATCCCTCCATTTTAAATTATAAGACATTTGAGTTTTCTAAATACATAGCTTTTGCTATACACTTAGATGATAGTGAAAACAATATTATCTAAAAACATCAAACCTCTTATAACTTAGAATGAAAGGTTTATTAATCAGTACCTAATACTTATATCTCCATATATTATAGCCCATGCGAGAGCATGGGTTGATGGACTAGTTTGATTCAAATTGAACTCGGATCAGAAAACCGGCTTAGCCGGTATGTGTGGTGTGGGGCAAAAAAAAACTATGTAATTTCTCCATCCAAACTTCAAATTGGATGACTACATATATTTCCGATCATCCCAACTAAGAATGCAATGGTAAAGCCCATTCTTCGCACCGCGGTGAGATGTCCGCTTCTCGGCATCGGCGATGACGTCGAGGATGGCAGGCAGCCAACTGATGAGGATCTTGTGGTGCTTCTTCATGCCCTCCATCACATTGTACTGGTCTAGGAGAGAGTTGCACACCTTCGCCTTCACGAGGGACACCAGTGGGGCGACCGCCAGGCTGGCCTGGCCACTAGTTCAGCCATTGGAGCGAGCACTCAGCAGAGCTCGATCTGGAACGAGAATGCACACTCAGAGGAATAGGAGCGCGCAGGCCACAGGCATAGGGGATGGGAACATTACACAATGGCGTGGGGGAGTGGAGAAGATAGAAGAGAATGGTCCGAGCAAAGCGATTTGGTGGAAAACAGAGTAGGGCTGGACATCCACTTACTAGCTTTGCCCGTCAGCACAGCAGGGCAGCTTTGTTTGCTTTAATCAAATAAAAGAAAAAGCAATGCATCTATTCCTTCATGTCCACGGTAAGAACCTTTATCGCTAATGGACATCGGTTGCAGAAATGGAATAAATCCACTCTATAGTGGCAATGGAATAAAGTACAGTTGCACAACGAAGGCACCTAATGAGAAAATTGAAACGGGAATAAATCTCAACAATCTGTTTTGGAACTGTATAACGTTCATCATCTCACTCTGACTCTGACGGGAGTAAAAATGGAGCATCTATCTATTCCTTCTTTCCTTCCTTCTCAGGTTATAGTAAATGTCCCAATGTAGAAGAAAGGGGTCTGTTATATATATATACCTAGTCATTAGCAGAGGCAGCTCTATAAAAATCCTTTTCTAGAAGGAGCAGATAATACTAGCTACCTCTCAAAATAGACATTTTCAGACGTACCAGCCACTTCTCAAAAAGGATTTGTATAGACACTGGTCTCCGGGCCCGACGGTGTGCCACTATAGAGGTGGCTCCTGATTTTTTTTTGAAACAAATAGAGGTGGCTCCTGATTAAGTCACCTCTGTCCTAGTACCGGTAAAGGAGCCGAGATGATCACCACCCCTCTCCCCCACCCAGCTCCACCACCTAGCCCGCCGAGAGCGCCCCCCCCCACGAGTCTCCGCAGGTAAGGGACTCATGCTCTCGCCGCACGTGCCACCCCTTCTACCCCCGATAGAACCCCTGGTCGCCCCAAGGCCATGCCGTGGATGGAAATCTCTGACTACTCGATCTGACTTGGACTGTGAATCCATCTCCTCTCCGACGTCGCCATCCTCCTACCTCGACGCCATCGGCCGGGCTCTCCGACACGGGTGGCCATCCCAGACGGGCGGGTCCCAGCACCTAGCCAGCCACCTCAGGCTAGGGAACCGGGTCGACGACGGCCCCCGTGTCGGTGCCGAGCGCATCCCCGCCCACCTCAGGCTCGGCCGTCGAGTGCCTCCACGAGGATGTCGCAGCATCTCAGCCCTTGATGCGGAGGGTTGGAGGGAGGTGCTGCCATGGAACCCGGAGGATCAAAGGACCACCACCATGCACACCCCAAGGCCGACGGGATGGCGCCGCATCCGACGTGCTGCGTGACAGGTGCCTAAGCTGTCTCTCCTACACTCATAGGCTCACCACCTTCCGCATGCCTCTATGGTGCCTGCGATGTCGTGCATTCTGGCACCTCGCCAGAGACTGCAAGCGGTCCAGGTCGCCGGAGAACTCCAGGAACGACGTCGGCGCTCTTCTGGTCAGCTACGCTTCATCAGGGTGCGGCGGCCGAACAGCCCTGGAATGCCGGAGGGCTCGCAGGCTGGCCGACAAACCCCTCCCAGCAACCCGCCGCGAGCCGACAAGAACGACCCTATCATCTGCGACCACGAGCCGTTGCCACCCGGACATCCGATGGACAGGCAGGTGGAGAGCGCGTGCATCATCCAGCGCACCACCACCATTGATGACGCTGAAGCTGGACTGCGGCACACTATCACAAGGTTTTCATTTTCGGAAATTAAAATTTATCGGGGGTCACAGATAAAGAGGATAAACAGGATATATGAGAAATATCGGACCAAATTCAAATAAAATGTAATTTGAATTTAAGTGAATTTAAATAAATTTAAACAAAATTTATACGAAAAAGATAGATATTTTCTTATCACCACCTACGGATAAAAAGGATATATCGAAAATATCAGGAGATTTCGGCCTAAAAAGAAAACAATGCACTATCACGGCGCTGGCAGCGGAAGCAACTATCGTGGTCACTGCCGCCGCCGCCACTCGCGCCCTGCGGTGCATAACATTAAATATATATGCAGCCTCCCTTTGGTACGTGATACCATTTCGAAAATGTCAAGTCACAGGGACTGCCCAGCGCGCACTAAATACAATGACAAAACTGCAAAGGCACTTAAACCACCCAGTACTAATCACTACGGGATACAGTAGCTTTGCCGACTGCCAGGGGCACTCGGCAAAGGCCTAAAGACACTCGGCAAATGCTTTGCCGAGTGTAACACTCGGCATACAACACACGGCATTATTTTATCGGCAAACAGTAGTTTGCCGAGTGTTTTTTATCGCACACTCGGCAAATAGTTTGCCGAGTGTCATAAAACACTTGGCAAAAAGAAACTCTCGGCACAAAAATGATAGCGGGATGGCACGGTGATGGCGATTTTGCCGAGTGCACGACGGAAAAACACTCGGTAAAGTTTCTCAAGTTTGCCGAGTGTCAAGACTAAAACAATCGGTAAAGCTTATAAAGATTGCCGAGTGTCAGCACTGAAACACTCGGCAAAGTTTACACACTTTGCCGAGTGTCGCGCCCAATACACTCGGCAAACAAGCGCGCAATGGGCATATTTTATGATCACTTTGCCGAGTGTCCATTTGAATACACTCGGCAAAGACAAAACACTCGGCAAATAAGGTTCCCAGAATAACAGAATTTGGTCTCTTCGCCGAGTGTTTTGGCTCGACACTCGGTAATGCGTCTCTTTGCCGAGTGTTACACTCGGCAAAGCGACCAATACCCCTTTTTTACTAATCTGTCCCGTATAACGGACCCCTCTCAATTTACAATAAACCATCACAATTCACAATAAAGCTCACAAGCATAATTATATGTCACAGACATAATTGTATTTCACAGGCATAATAAACCATCATCACAATTTACAGTAAACCATCATCACAAGTCACAACTAAGTCACAATAAGCCACAAAGGCAAATGCAATCACTGCGGAGGCCCTTGGAACCACTGCGACAAATCCGGGTCTTGAGACTGATTATTTGATGCCGCCGATTGATTCTGCACAAAAAAGAAGAGATTGCATGTGTGAGACAAGATTGATATTTATATGTGATGCACTTAATATCTAAGGTTCCTTGACACATGGAGATTGCACTTAATTCATTATTCACGTGATACCTGTTGGTCATTTTTGTTACATTGCAAAAAAACAAAAGATTCTACAAAATCTAAACTACTATGGAAGTTCACAAGTTTCCAAATTGACAGTAGTGTTGGAAGTCAACTAATATGGAAGTCAACTACTAGCTTACTGCTCACAGTTTTGCTGTCATCTTTTTCAGATTATCAGAGATGCTGCTGGAGCACCTGATGTCTTAACTAGACTTGAGGGGCCACAACCCAATCCAGGTGATGCCACAGCAGATGCAGTGATATCAGAATATGAAAGCTAATGTCTCAGTACTAACTGTAACTCCACACATAGCTCCTGTTTATGGCTCCTTTCTTCTTCTCTTTTGTCATTTTCTCAGGCAGTGTACTAGTGTTGTAAAAAACACAATCTCAAGCAGTGTACTAGTGTCAGCACTCAACAGCAACTGTAAGTGACATTTGGAGGCTGTTCTGAAACGGATTCTGTAAGTGACATTTACCTCGAGGTAGTAATACTGTTCTGAAACGGATTCTGTAAGTGACATTTGGAGGCTAAAGTGTCCAAACAAGATCAAGCACTTCCTATGGTGGTTTGCAAATAACAGACATCTGCTTAGATGTAATTTGGCCCAGCGCGCACTACACCATAACACACATTTGCCTACACTTATGTGTTGGCAAAAGGCAGGTTTGGACGACATATTATGTGTTGGCAATTGTACATCGTTTTAATGTCTAATCATCTGTCGGCAATAAGACTGTAAGACTACAAGTTATCTGTCGGCGTTTCTCTACTGGCAGAAAAAGTGTCGGCAAAAATTAGAAGACTTAGAAAGTGTCGGCGTAGCCCATACAGGGCAACTGTGCAAGTGTCGGCGAAGGAGTACCCGCGCTGGGTAAAAAAAATCTCCTCCCCTCCTCCTCCTCCTCCTCCTCTCTCTCTCTCTCTCTCTCTCTCTCTCTCTCTCTCTCTCTCTCTTCCCGTCTCTTCTTTCCCGTAGCGCTCTCTCTCCCTCCCCAGCTCTCCCGATGTGGCCACGGCGGCGCCACCGCACCTCGGCAGCGCCGGCCCTCGACGCGGCGGCGGCTGCCCTCCTCCTCCTCCTCCTTCTCCACGCCCTCCTCACGCCTCGTGGCCGCGCGGGCCGACGGCGCCCCCCGCCGGGTGTTGCGCCGGTGCAGAGGGTGGCCACCCCGGCCACGGCCGACAGCGCCCCCTCCTCGGCGACGCGCCTGGGGCCCGCCGGTGGCTGCCGGCGCGGGTGCCACCCGGCGCTGCCTCCTTCCACCGATCCACCTGTGCTACTGTGGTCAACGAAACCCTAGCTGCCTCATCTCAATGACGCCGGATGCATCGCGAGCCACGACCGACGCAGGCCGGCCGACCAAGCCTGTGCGTGGCCTCGTCAGCGCCGGCGGCGGTGGCGCCTTACCTCACCCGCTGAATCTGGAGGTACGTCACCCTCTTCCTCTCCTCCTCGGTCTCCTAACTCCTCCCCCAGATCCTCTCTCCCTCCACCTTTTCCCCTTTGTGCAAGTGATTGGGCGGCGTTGGCTAGCACAACTACTCTCTCAGAGTAGAAGTGGGGATGAGAGGGCGCAGCAAAAGGAAAAGGATAAATGGTGAGACTGTTTTCCCTCCACCAATTTTGTGGTTACTGTGTACTTGGGTTGAATGCTTTTAGCTCAACTCTTCTTCAGTTCATAGAAATGTCTACTAAGAAGTCAGAGTTAATATCTTGCGGCTAGAACACGAGCAATCACTCATTCCTCCAAATAATTACTATGGCACTTGCTTTAGAAGTGAATTAGGTTGTCATGAATAATCTTTGTTCAACTTTTATTTGTTCATAGAAATTTCAATTAATGCCTTTTCTAACAGAACCTGCATTGCCCGATCTAATTCAAATGGGGTCAGTCAGACATTTTATCGGTTCTGGCTTTAAGTTTTCTACTATTAAGTAAAGTAGTTGTGGGACATGGAGAATAATGTGTAAAGCCACCGACACAACACTGGGTCACACCACACATATGTCTAAGCTTTAAGGTAGCATCCACATGCAACTGACCCAGAATATGTATACTCTGAAGTCTGCATCATTAGGTGATGGAGGCACCTACTAAACCGTGTACAATCATGTGTTATCATTTCACATCCCCGACCAGGAATTGGATGTTAAATTTGTCTTATCAAGAGCACCAGAAAAAGTGTACCATGTTTCTTTAGCATAATATCCTTGAAATTCTTGTGTATCTAAGGACATGGTTACTACAACATTGATTGATACAGAGAACAAACATCTTTTATTTGGGGAAGTCGGTTAAATTTTTGATACAATTGAATGCAGACTGAGATCACTAAATGCAACAGAAGCAACACACAAGGTTTAACTCATAATACTGATGCATAGGAACATGAATGAGTCACCTGAATCCCCATGGTGTTCTCGCATTCGCTTTCCTCGATGCGGTACTCATGCATCACCCAGTTGGTCCTCAGCCCCTGAGGAGCTCGACCCTTGTAGTAGACCAATGTCTTCTTCATGCCGATTGATCTGTTCTGGTAGTTGATTCGCCGATCTACTAGGCAGGAATGATTTCTCTTCCAAAACAAAGATATCTCAAATTTCAGTTAGGAGTGATGAAATCTCAGGATGAACAACTAAATGAACTTGGATTTCAGGTTACCTGCTAGCTCCCAAGGCTCACATTTGTAGAGGTCTACTTCAGGGATTATGTCGAGCTCGATGCTGAGACCATGGACCTTCCTCTTGAGGTAATAGTTCACAAGCTCCTCATCAGTTGGATGGAACCTAAAGCCTTGTGGGAGATCAGCCGGCGCCATGGCCTCCCAACTCACTGCCTCCTTTCTTGCTGATCTTTCTCTTTGTCTTTACCCTTTGTCTTTCCCTTCTGTTGCCGGCCACTGTGCTCTTTAGCTCCTCCGTGAAATAATGATTCAAAGCCTGCCCTACAAGTAGCCATGTTTCCCTTTACAGGATTCTCTCACAAGCTCTGGACGTCTTACAGCACCGCTGGATCTTCTTTTCTTATCTTTTAACGAAACAAACCTTTATTTTTGTTTTTTGTATAACACACCTTTATGATATTCATTGCTATCTATTTAGCCATCTAGATCAGACAAAGCTTTTGGCTTTGGATTCTGATAAAGGAGTACTCGAGTACTAAGGATCGTCATTCACTTTTTTAGTCTAGCATATACGTCTCTGGACATAAACTTGATTGTCTTCCCCCGTAATAGATATGATCTAGCTAGTTCCTTTCTTTCTTTAATGGATGTTTTTATAAACAATGATCACAGTCTCAACCAATATAACAGAGATTTTATTTGATTTCAACCTTGGTAACTCGCTGTTTTCTTGTTCTTAACTTCCCCAACACTACAATGACAACATGCATTTAAAGAGGTCTGCAACTAGTCTTACCCAATTCTACAGAAAAGACATGCATCCCTTTCAGCTGCATGTGGTCTAAAGCAAATTTTGCAGCTAAATGTAGATTTGCAAATTGCTTTTGTAGTTGATATGCCTGTTCAAATGGTGGAACACTCTGAACATTGCAGAGGCAACACGCTAGCAACAAAGTTTCACGATGAAGATGCTTGTAAGGTAGACTTCTGAACTTTAGTTTTGCCGGATGCTTAGAAACATGATAGAATACAACACTATTATTTTGCTAACATCTATAGAAAAGTATTCTTCATCATATTGGTTATCTTAAATCTGTTATCATGGCACTTCTCAGAGGGTAATTTGTTGTGACATGTTGCCAAGAATTTCAAGGTAGGAGGGTCCAAAGCATCTCTATCTAGCTCAAACTGGTCATAGCTATTGACCTGGAAGGGGATCTGATTGACATTCCAGAAAGGGCTTCTGCAACAGCTTGTGTTTAGCCTCTGATATTTACTTATGGAATAGTATTTCTTCAACCCTTTGTGAACCCGAGTGTTTCATCATAATGGTTAGCTAGCACTGACAAGCTATTATTGTTTCTTTCTTTCTTTCTGAAAAGCATTTGCACATATAGCTGAGTTCAATCAAAAGGCTTAGATTTGTACAATCCATAGAAAAAAAACCCATTATTTTCTTGTTAAAATTTCCTGCACATACATTGATTGCAGTCCTCTACTTCATTCCTCTGAAGTTAAAGGCACACATCATCAATGACATACATGTGGTCATGTGGACTTGTTTTTGCTGAACCCGATTGACATGGGATGTTTTCTGCTGTCTTTTGCCCTTGCAATTGGCCCTATGTGCTTCTTTCCTCTTGACATTGCATTGGTTCCCGTTTCTAGTCATGGTGCCAGTGACATACTACCATGTGAAACTGTACGTGTTACTTTCACTTGATGTTAATTATAACAGAATATTCATATTATTCATCATTGGATACTATGTTGTTCATACTTTTAGCTGCACTCACATCTTGATTATTTTTATATACATGGAGAGTGCCATTGTGAAGAGTGCCCTTGTGAAGAGTGCCATTGTGCAAGTTGATGCTGCCCCATTCAAGCAGTGGTACCTCACTCACTATGGAGTTGACATCGGTAGGAAGAAAAAGGCTCCTGTTGCAAAGAAGGAATCTGCTGAGGTATTATTTCTTGCAACACAGCGTCTCACTATTTACTATTAAATGTTTTTAATAAGGGATTGGCTTCATAGTTCATACATCATGTTTTGTAGCTAGCAAATATCAGCTCTTTCTGTTCTCTCTTTTAAAGACAACTGACTCACCTCATTCTTGTATGTTTATATTGTCTACTCATGTGCCTTGCAGATTCTTAGAGAACTCTTCTTTTCTTATCCACATTTCACATTTGAATTGCATGTTTTTGCACTGAGTTTTAGATTTCTGTATGGAAAATGTTAGATTTGATTGTTTTTATTAATATATTTTGCTTGAAGTATTTCCATAAAGCAGAGATCTATAGTTAATTAGTTTTCTATCTTTAGTGTCTGTTATGTTTCCTCTGGTGGATCACTTATTGTTTGAGATTCATTCATCCAGGGACAAGAGGGTGAGGCAGCAGCTGAGGAAACAAAGAAGAGCAACCATGTCAAGAGGAAGCTTGAGGAGCATCAGAAGGGCGTGAGCTTGACGCTCACATTGAAGAGCAATTTGGCAGTGGAAGCTTGCTGGCATGCATTTCTTCCTGCCCTGGACAGTGTGGCCGAGCTGATGGGTAAGAAATAATGGACTTCCACCAGACTTTCTTTGTTTTTGTTAGAGCAGCTTATCTGTTTGTGTACCATTTAACTTTTGTAGCTTAAAGCTTAATGTTTGTTTATACTCTTTATGTTACAATCACTGTGATTCTAGACATTTTAGATATGTTGGCAGTTGTCACAAATTTATCCTTCTAGGCTTCAAGTAGAATGGAAGTTGTCCCCTTATTTTCACTTATATCTTATATTGCAGGCAGCTCCTTACAATACACTTTTCTTTTTTGTATAACAGGTACATCCTTGAGGGTAAAGAGCTTGAGTTCTACATGAAGAAGCTTGAGCGCAAGAAGGGCAAGGGCGCTGTAGCTTAGAGCATTCTCATGGATGGTCCTCCGCGGAAATGTGTGGCCTATTAAATATTACTCTAGCTTTTTTTGTTAGTCCTCTCAAGTTCAGAACGTCTATGTCATGTTTTGCAGACCTGATGAGAACACTGTTTTCCGAAAATGAATCAACTCTATCTAGCTCCTAAGAATTGAGATTTTCCTTCGATATGAATAACAATGGATTTGTCAAATTATTCAAATTGTATTTATATCTATATCTTTGTCCACAGTTTTGCCGATAGTTTAGTTGTTGAACAGGGCATGATTCACAAAATACCTTGAAAATGGTTTCGCCAACACACAAACTGTCGGGAAAGATTGAAACTGTCGGCGTAGGTCTTAACTGTCGGCAAAGGGTTAACTGTCGGCAAAGGTTTCAACTGTCGGCGTAGGTCCACCATTTGGCAACACAAAAAGTGTCGGCGATTCCTTTAACTGTCGGCGAAAGTTTCGCCCACAGCTTATAGCGCGACTGTTTCTAAACTGTCGGCAAAACCTTTAGCGAGAGGTTATCTGTCGGGAAAGGTACCCTTTGTCCACTGTAAAAAGTGTCGGCAAAGGTATGTTGTGTTATAGTGGCGAACTGTCTCTTAGCACTCTCGTCTAGGCCTACTTGGGGGGCATACGCACTAATTATGTTCAAGACCATATCACCAACGACAAGCTTGACTAAGATAATCATATCTCCTTGCCTTCTCACTCCCACCACACCATTCTTGAGGCTCTTATCAATCAAAACTCCTACACCATTTCTATTCACGACTGTCCCTGTGTACCAAAGCTTGAAACCTGTACTGTCCACGTCCTTCGCCTTCTGACCCTTCCATTAGTGAATACTATTTAATTTGCTTTACTTGAAGTTTCAAATTGTTATAAAAGATAGTCACAAGTTGATTTGAGTGAAGGCCTCTAAACAATTGAATGGGAAATGCTGAGTTCTTTTTATGCAAATTTATTAAGCTAGGACAAATAGTCCATTTTTCAGATGTATCTGTTTGCAAACTGCGAGCTTGTGACTAGTGCGTGTGTAGGCCTCTCCTTTTTCAAAAAAAAAAAGAGGACGGAGCATTAGGTACGGTAGAGTTGCACCGCCTCACCTACCAGGTTATCTCTAGCCATTATGTCTAGGTTTTAAAATTCGCAATATAAACTACGCGTTTCTGGTGAGCGCCCTAGGAGCTCTATAGGAATACAACCCAAGGCTGGACCGTCCTAACACACACAGATTCAAGTTTTGGTATTACACAAAAAAGTAGATAACCGAGATATGGACAACGATGCAACCTAAGAAGTGGCCTTGCGTCTTCGCTGCTGCTTGCGTGGCCCATTTTCATCCGGGAAGAGCGTACGCTGTGCTTCGACATTAGACATGTTCGGGCCTAGCCTCGAAGAGCTGGTCGTAGGCCTTCCTTCCGGTTGGCGTTGATAGATCAAGACCAAGCCCATACGCTGCATGATTAGGGTCTCACCTCATCTGAAAGCAGGCACTCGAGAGAGACTCTGAGCCACTAGATGTTGGCTCTGTAGTGGTAGCATCGGCTTAGCAGTCGATGGCTGCTTGGGAGGTTGATGAATTAGTGGGGATTCCACCTTTTGCAGCACTCGCTTGATGAAGTTTCTGAGGCAGCGTGCGACAGAGGTGTCACTGACCACGACCGGATGGTGGTCCCGCGGTGGCATGCTGAGTAGGTCAACATTCGTCGTGGGCTTGGACGGGCCAAAGTCTGGTGGATAGCCCTTCTCGTCCTCCGTAGATACATCAACACCTGAGGGATAGAGGGGATGGAGGATTGCAGATGCACGCGCGGATGGCCTCCGACGGGGCCTCATTCGGAGAAGCGGTCATCGGAGTTGTAGACTGGCGCTCTGGTGAAGAGCCTCTCACGGTCCGGCTGACAGTGAGCGAGACTGCGAACTCCTCTACTATTGGGTCCTCTGTGATGTCAGGACCAACATGTCTGGCGTCCGGGCACGACGTTAGCGTCAACGGATCAGGCTAAGCGAGGCATTAAAGCGTACAAACAACACATATTATAGATTAGCTATATATTTATAGACATTTTGCAATCATATTGGGATGACATGACATGGTTAGAAGATTAACACCAGGAAATGCTTGTGCTCCTTCTACTGCTGGCGGACCCAGCCGAAAATATGAGCTAGGGCAGACCGCTATATACATATAGCGAACTTCGCCGATGTATCGGTCTAACTATGTATGTATACCGTATATATATTGGTATATCACATAACAATTATATTCTAACATGTAATTCAGAAAACAAATGGTGCAGAAGAAGTTTGAACATGATTACCTTTCATATGAAAAGCACATAAGGAGAATTTTTGTTCCATAATCCAAATAATTTACCATACATGAAATGATCAAAACAAAAAAGCATAAACAACCTGCAATTAAAATAAAATTTAGTAATGAGTAAGTGATAAATGAGGAAATATGTAACAAAAAATGTCAAACATACCAATCCTAAAACTCTAAGAGCATGGAGGCTGCTTTGGAGGTAAACTCATCTTCCCCCAATCCTGTGTTAAACCCATCACCGTCTCCAGCTTCATCTTTTCCCCCATGGCTTCATCTCCCCCATTCATAGCATCAGCATTCAACAACAACAATCACCAAAAAAAAAAAAAACAAAGCCGCCCAGGTCCAGCCGCCAGGGGCAGGCCACACGTCGTTGGGATTATGGAGGCGAGAGCGAGGTCCGGATCCGGGGATGCCAGGACGAGGAGCACGGGCTGGAGCCGTCGCCACGCCGCCGAGCGTCCGAGACAGCGAGTGGTCGCGTGCATGGTTCCTGCTTCTGCTTGCCGACTGTCCCTAAGGGCTAAAGCCAAGGGGACTAGCGGGCTAGAAAATGGGCGACTGGGGTGGGCCTAGTTGGCCACACGGAAAAAGCAACGCTGGTGCGTCTTCAACCTCCCGTCGCTCGGTCGCTGTGACCAGCGCTCACACCTGGGGCTTGGCGGACGCCGTCGCTGGCCGGAGGATAGCAGGGTAGGGACCTAGGGCGGCCGCCCTTGCTCGCCCTATATAGGTCGGTTCGCCTCTCTCCTTCTTATGACTTTATATGGGCCGCCATAGCGGTTGGATTGGCAGCCTTTCTGCGGTGGGTTAACGACTGTACGTACTCCTTTCCTTGGAAGGAAAAGCAGATGGAGGCAGCAGCTGATAGTGATAGCAGAAGCAGGTCCTCTCTTTCCGTCCCTCCTCATGTTCTATTTTTATTTTTATTACTACTCCGATCCGATCATATATATGCGTTGCTTGACTCACCTGCCTGAGCCTGCGGCATCCATGTTCAGCTTTTTTAGTCCATGCAAATGCAAAAGCACCCTTTTAGATTTGGATCGCCGGTGACGAGCCGCTGCCGTTGCTCCTCCATGTCAATCAGTGGCGACGGCGACATTTGGGTTGGGGTCTTTACTCTTGAGCGAAGACCAAGTAGTCAACAGCCTGTATAAATTTGGTCCAATTTTAAATAACTCATGGGCATGGTCGAGAGTCGAGATATGAAAACTCTAGTGGATAAATTAAAGCCACCAAGGAGAAAGCGAGGAGCAGAGAGGCAGAGACGACGCCCAGGCAGCCATGTAGAACACAAGAACAATATACACAGTAGAACCGTGGAAATTCAATAAAATTTAAAATCTATATGTGCTAATTTCGGTCAAAAACTTGGCCTCGAGTTTCTTGTCAAGAAAAGAGGCTGGATGAACTAGATCCAATTTAAAATACAACTCTATTGTGAATACGTCGACATAGGCATGGAAATGCAGTTGAGAATATAGAAAACCCTGTTAGTTTGATTTTCACCAATTGGCCCAACGACCAATCGGACCCCTTGACCGCGTCCTGATCGGGGACGCTTAACCGACCACTGGTCGGTGGACCTCTGTCACACAGCGCTATATATATAAAGAGAAAGGTGGGGGCCAGGGCATGAGAGTTTTCTCTCCAGACTCATGCAAGAATTCTTTAGAATCAAAATGGTGTTATTGGCACATTACCATTTAGAGTTACATCAGACGGATGTAAAGACGACATTCCTCAATGGGGATTTGTTTGAAAACATTAACATGGCACAACCCAAAGGTTTTGTCGTGGAAGAAAAAGAATGTATGGGATGCCGCCTGTAGAAATTCATTCATGGGTTAAAAGTAAGTCTCTAGATAGTAGTATTTGAAGTTGATGAAACGATAAGAAAGTTTGGGTTTTAAAGAAAATGAAAAGGACAATAGCGTTTATGCGAAGTTCAAAAATGGAAAATTCATTTTCCACATCCTGTGAATAGATGACATTCTACTCACTAGTAGTGATGTTAATCTATCATTAGAGAAGTTTTGTCCTCAAGTTTCAATGTGAATGATCTTGGTGAAGCATCATTGGTTTTAGGAATCGAAATTCACCGAGATAGAAGAAATGTGAGTATTAGGACTATCGCAAAGGCATACGTGGAAAAGATTCTAAAAAAATAATGTATGCATGCGAGTAAACCTACGCCTGCTCCTATAGTCTAGGGTAATAGATTTGGAAACTTTAAGTGTTCCAGGAAATGATATGAGATCGATCAAATGAATATGGTTCCATATGCTTCAGCTGTTAGAAGCTTGATGAGTGTACAAATACAAGTAAGAACTTACCCTGACGTAGTTTACGTATTTGGGATATTTTGGCAGAAGTCTAGTCCAGATATAGATCACTGGAATGGAGTTGAGAATGTCTTGCAATTTTGCAAAGTATCATAGGCCTCATGCTGAGTAAGAAAGAATAAGTACTCAAATAGTTGATGGTACAAATGTTAAGTCTTCGCGAGATGTGTAGTGAAATCCACAGTAGTTGCTAATACTCGCAGTTGGAGTATTATTGTGGAAAACTCCAAAGAAACAGTTGTGGTGTTATCAGTGATGCATACCATAGTATAGCTTGACATGAGGCTTAAGGAAACAGGCAAAAGGAGGTTAAGGGAATTAGTACCCGGATTTAACAATGGTAGACAACAGCAGTAACCATTTAAAGTAAGTTAATTCCTAAGACAACAGGTCAAGTGTGCTGCCAAACACAATGACACTAAGTTATATGTTGTAAAGGAGAAAATCCAGAATCATTTGAAAGCATTGAGCACATAAGTACCGAGTAAGTACTTGCGGATCCGCTTATCAAAGGCTTACCACCCAGTGCGTTCAGAGAACACACAGTCGACATGGGTTTACGGGAAAGAATATGATTTCTAGATACTAAGGGCCTGCTTGAGTATCTATTACAAAACAGTGACGTGCATTGTAGCTGTTAAATCTAATGGCAACTGACCGTGACGATGAGGCACGCTCTATGCATGGATCTGTGATGGAATGGGAACAAGATAAAGTAAGTAAGATAAGTTTAAGTCATAAGGTGAGATCAAGGGGGAGAATGTTAGTTTGATTCCCACCAATTGACCCAACGGTCAATCGGACCCCTTGACCGTGTCCTGATCGGAGACGCTTAACCGATCACTGGTCGGTGGGCCCCTGTCACCCAACACTATATATATAAAGAGAAAGGTGGGGGGCAGGGCACGAGTGACGAGGTTCACCGCCGCCACTCTCCCACCGAAGTGACCCTAGATAGCCCCTCCGATCACGGGCGCGCTGCAAGTGATGGGAAGCGCCGCTGTCCTCTGGACTACACCGCCACGCACTACGTCGCCGCTGCCGCGGCGATTTTTTCCCCTCTACCTCCTCTGCCGAACCCGAAGGTAACACTGTCTCCCTCTCCTGAGTCTGCCTTCCACTCCCAATTCATGTTCTAGATCAATTTGAAACAAACAGAATGGAATCAACCCGTAGATCTACAACCTAGATGATCCTAAGGATTTAACAAACCCGTCATGCAGTGCTGGAAGAGTAAAACATATTCGCCAAAAAAATGGACAGGGCTGACACGCAAAGCCTATCTTATCTATCAAAGAGCAAGGGGCACACATGGTTCTACGATGCCAGCACCAGCAGTTCCTACCAGCAGCACGCCAGCACCAGCGGTCGAGGAGGGCAGCTGTTGGATTTCGGCAGGAAACATGCATGCAACTACGTACTAGGTAACAGCTACAAGAGGATAACACAAATGAACGCAAGATTTTTGCATGCACCATATACGGGAAAGAATATTGCTGCGTACCTTCAACTTCAAGACGGGAATTATCTACAGACGTAGCTTCCACGAGGCCGCTGTCCGGCCAGTCGCTGCTGCAGAACTGAAGGGAGCGATTTGATACCTGGGCACTCCCTAATTGTAAGCCGACGAAGAGATGAGTATTCTTGTGGTTTTGGCCCACTGGGCAAGGATGCCAGGCTTTTCCAACCGTGCAGATCGAGGACTTTCAGTGCTGAGGGATCTATGATGCATAATTATTTAAAACTATATTACTAACAGTGACATATAATTTATATAAATTCTTATTTTAGGTATGTTACTCCTTCCGTTCGTTCTTATTTTCTGGATACATAGCGAGTGAAGCTATGTATCTAGACATAGTATACATTTGAATATATAACAAACGCTTACCAAGAAATGTCTGAACAACTTATAACTTGGAGTGGAAGGTGTAAATTTTAACTAAAATGTTATCTATATTCATAGTATAACCATTACTACACATATAATTTCTTGATAAATAAATTTAAACGCAGGTAGTGCGGAGCATATGTGTACTTCCTTATCTTTGGGATTATTTTAGAGTAAACAATCATTATATGACTTAAATATTAATACTCTCTCTAAGTTAGCACCATTCTAGATATCACTCCAAGCTCTATCATCAATTTTGAGTGATGTGGTGCATGTTTTAAATGATTGTTTATGTCATTGTAATATGTAAGAGTGCAATTTATGACCTAAAATCTTCATTTTAAAAAGTACACAGGGAGAGTTAATAAAGATACAATAAGAATTTTAGCTTGAGAATAAAAAAATTAGTAATTAATAAGATTACATTTGAAAATCAAAATTTTAGATTTATGACATCAAAAGATATGGGCTGCAATAAGAGCCACCATAGTTTAAGCCTTTCTTTTTAAGCTAATGTTTCAACTAAATGCATATTCAAGTTACACAGCGGTACCATGCAAAGAGAAAAAAACTATGGATATGGATGGAAAAACATATAGATTAGTAATTGATGCATTGATCACAACTAGATAGAGAGAAGATTGTATCCGATGTACCTATTGTGTTGGAAAATGAACAAAATGAAAAACGTGCAATTTAATATTAGTAATTTATTTTAGATTCATGACATGAGAAGATATGTGCAACAACAATATCCACCATAGTTTAAGCTAATGTTTAGTAATTGATACATTTATCATAATTGGATAAAGACATCATAGTATCCATTGCGATAGAGCATTAACAAAGTGAAAACATGCAATTTAGTTTTAGTATTTTTATTAGTTAGACGTATATTAAACAGTAACTAATATTTATGTGCTCTAAAATTTCTATACCGTGCGAGAGCACGAGAGGTTGATGGACTAGCATATATTAATTAGGCCCGACAACCGCCGCCATCGCGGTTGGATTGGAGGCCTTACTGCTGTGGGCCGCCGACTGTATGTATGTACTGTACACCACTACTCCTTGAAAACCCATTGGATGATGCAGCTGATAGTGATATATAGCAGAAGCAGTGCCTCTCTGTCATACTAGAAAGTGCTGCGCGGCCTTGCCGCGCAGGCCCAGTATTTGACCTCGAGCGCATCTTCATCGTCCTTGGTGTCTCTCTGGCCGTCGTCTTGCTGAAGCCTTCCTCAAGTGTCAAAAGGTTTTTATAGTCTAGGCATAAGTGGCTTTGGATTAGGCCAAAGCTTCCATTTGTTGCAACGGAGCTGTGAATCAAGAATACAGCGATAATCATAATGTCGGGTCAGGCCTTGAGATCTTGCAAGTATATGTTGCCTCTTACAGAAGGATGGCCAAATAGATCAGCCAGAGAAGAAGCTATAGTGGCAACCATTTAACAGTATAACTCCAGGTCAACCAATGCAATTGAATAACCTTTCTTAAATACAAGCTTACAGTTTTGGACAAATGTTCCATAACTGAAAAAAAACTACTGTATTTTCTTGTGTTTTATATTTTAGAATGGGAGCTTGTATTGTGAACATCATAGGCAAATGGGAGGTTGTGGCTCCCCCTTTTTTTATCGTATTGCTTAATTAGAAGTACTATGTAGCTATTTTACTTGAAAGTATTCGTTTGAACCATAGCATTCTGAAAAAGTGCATGGCTTGCATTTGAACCTACAAATAGGAAGCACATAAGTAATTAAAATTATGGACTTCAAATCTAAAATTAGTTTGGAGGATGCGGGAAAATAGCTGCTCTAGGTTATAATTGACAAAAATGTTGCTTAAGAAACATTCAAACTGAAGTTGATAAATAAGATTAGGCCATTTCAGGACAATTAGTACAACTAGCTTATTGTTTAAATGGTCATCTATCATGTTACATGACGCTGTAAACTAATGGCTTCTATGTGGTTTGATCAGATTGTTTCCTCCAGAAAAAAAAATATAAATAGAAGTGTTGTCATAATTCAGCCATCTAGAAAACATGACTGCCTGAGACCCTATGGAAAGCAAAATTTGTATCTAGGGCACACTGATAAATAAGATACTTTTCTTGAACGGACAAATCACTTGAGTTCTTAGTTTATATATAAGCTTGAAAATAAGGACATAAAGGAAACTGCGCTTCAAGTTATTTTTTTCTTTCTCATGTTTTTTTTATTTAGGAAAAGACCTAATTACAGGAAGTTGGGTACAGACCAAACTAATGTTGATCACAATAAGGTGGATTTACCAAAATGTTTTGAATACACACTATATACATATATTTTGGAAGTTTTTTGACACAGCATGCTTTATATATAGGACTTGCAACGAATATTGCAAACAACTCCTGCGTAAGCATTAGCAAAACCAAATTATTTTTGGGCAATCGGCTGGACACCCTGTAAACATTCCTAGTATGCATGAGTGATGACACTTAACACAGCTGGATGACAGATCATGGCGTGTGCACTTCAAATGAGACTCCAGCTGTCTCTGGTATTGATTAGTGCTACAATTCATACTCTGCATGGTTATGGGTGTATTGCTTCAAAGATCAGTAAGACGAAATCGTATTTTATAACATTGATCAGACCATTAGCAGTAGGAACCACAAAATGTAAACACATTTGAGTTTGCAAAGGCCTAAGGGATGAATACAGACCTCCGATGCCTCTATTGTCAAGTATCAGAATACACAGGAGAGCTGAGAAGGCTGATGAAATTGCTGCATATTGCGATGGCACACATCCTTCTTTAATCTTTACTGTATCCCAAATTACCATAATTTTTTTATTCAGATTTGCACCAACCTAATAAGTTTGCAAAATGAGCGAGCTACCAATTTTTGGACATTGCACCGTATGATAGAAGACAAACATCTAAATTCACGGATTGATAACAAAAAGAGATGGAAACATGGCAATGACTGAACCTGCAAGGCTATATGCAAAAAGGATATTAAGAACAACTCATGCTTATGCCCAATCGAGTACCTGAGGCTTTGTCAGTATCACTAAACATGAATAGTCGCTACGCAAGAAGAACCTTCTGCAGGAAGGCAAGAATAGAAATCATATGTCCTGAACTATCAACAAAGGATTCATTCTTTGTTAAAAAAATGAAGCTTTAAACCTGGATTATCAGGAATCCTAGTTTACTTACAGATTATATGGACTTTTTAATCTTTAACCCATTACCTTGCGACGCAGGAAGCTGTATCTTGTCATGGGCTTTACTGTTCTCCATGGCGCCACGGGAGGCTCTGCGCCGGCGGCCATCCGATGTTCTTGTGCCATTCCTTCGCGGCGGCTCTGCTCTGTTTTTTCTATGGGTTGCAGCGGAGGTTCAGGTCCCTATGGATGGGTGCCGCCGCCACTTCTGTTGCCGGAGCCGCAAGGCCGACGCACCAGCGCTTGCTTCAATTGACGGTGCGCACGGCGAGGCCGGAGCCGTGGAGCCAGGCGTCGAGTGGCCAGTGCGGCGAACGGGACGAGGTGGAGCCGAAGCGGCACAGGTCTGGCGCGGTGGTCAGCATGGGCGGGGGCCCAGCGGCCCCTGCTACCTTGGCGCAGTCGCCACTGAGGCCCGCGTGGGCGTTCCGCGTCGCCTGAGGGCGGGGCGGCCACCGTCGGAGCCCGCCGCGCCGGCGCGGCAGGCGACAGCTACGGCGGCCCTGCCCAGGGCCACTGTCGGGAGCCGGCCATGCCGGGGAGATGCATCCACGCCCGCGGCAGGGGCCGGCCACCGCGGGGGCCGCGTCGGGGGAGGCGTCGACACTCGGTAGCGGCGGAAGCGGTGTGGTGGCGCGCGTCACCCGCAGGGGGAGGGGGTTAGGGGGCACGGCCGTGCAAGGGCAGGGGGCGGCCACCAGCGGGCCCCTCCCGCGCGTACGGTGGGCGCGCGGGAGCGGAAGCCGGAGGAGGCGGCGGAGGCGTTGGTACTCGGTACTAGCCTCGCGGAGGCCACGATTCGCGAGCGCCCGGTTCTCCAGCTTAACGGGCGATGGATGGGTCTGCGCCCGAACCGACCCGCAATCAGACGGTCCAGATCGCCTGATTGCTCGATCCGACGGCCTGCGGCTTAACGGGCGACGTGGCACGATGGTTAACCCGCTTTTGGAAGCAGGATTCCTATATAGAGATGCGATGCTTGAGTCACCTGCCCGAGCCTGCCGCATCCATGTCCAGCTTTTTGAGTCCATGCAAAAGCATCCTTAGCGAGGAGTTGACAGCCGGAGAGGGAGGTGTGGACCAACACATTCCCCTTCTTTATTGTCTTTAATGACTCCTGATTCAGACCGTTCCAACTTTTCCATCACTACACAGCTGGCTGCCATTTTTTTTATTCAGTAGCATGGCAAAGACAAACCAATCCGGCCCTGATGATATGATATATATGCATCCCTCGCAGGCCGCGACTACGTCAGTCACAGGGATGTGCTTAGCATGAGCTGTGCTGTATATAACCAACCAATAAGGCACCAATGAAACTGATTATAACAGAAATAAATGGCGCTACATAAATAAATCTCTCCTCCTGTTTTGGAACTCTGTGTTCTCGATCTCACAGTGTAAACACGAGGGCACCTATCGATATAATAGTAATAGTAATTCATTGACGCAAACAAAGAATAGCCAATGAATATAATCTATGTATGTAAGGTACACAGCACAAGGATCTAGCTGCAGAGCAGATCCTTAACCTGCGTCGCTTCTCGTTCTTGCTTTTGACCTTGCAGATGAGGTTCAGCTTCAGCGTGTCCTGCTGCTGGATTCATCGCCTGTGACTGTGACGAGTTGCTGCTGTTGCTCCTCCTCCTCCTCCTCCATTGGATGTCAGTCAGTGGAGATTGGAGAAGGCGGCATTTGGGGTGTGGCCTTCACTCCAAAGAGCGAGGAGCAGAGACGCCCCAAGCAGCCGTGGAAAGCAACCTGTTAATTATTATATATATAAAGAAATCATCAAAGCTCGCCCAATAAAACTTCAAAATAGGAGTATATATCTGCTAATAATCCGGTCAGACTCTGCTTTTCGGTTGTCAACAGCCTGTATACATTTGGTCCAATTCTAAACACACAATTCAACTCATGGTGTGGGAAGTGAGAACAGAGAGTCCATGCGTATACGAAAACTCTAGGGAAAAATGCTCAAAGGATAAAGCGAGCAGCAGAGAGGTAGAGATGCTCAGGCAGCCATGGAAAACACAAGAGCGATATATAGATGTCAAAGAATCGTCGAAATCCAATAAGATTTCAAAAATACATATATCTGCTGCTTCGGTCAAAATCAAGGTTTTAAATCTCCGGCTATAGCTGTCGCTATAGCCGGCTATAGCTGCTCGACGCTGATCAAGCTATTTGGGTTGATGTACAACTTAGCGGCTATAGCGGGCTATAGCCTCATTTAGCTCAGCTATAGCTGTTTTAGAGATCATCTGCTAAATACCTTTAGCCGGAGATTTAAAACCTTGGTCAAAATTAGCACATAGACATAGTAAGCGCTGAGATTTGAAATGACAGGGCAAACATGTATATATGGCGGCGTCTCCACCAAACAAAAAATAGACGGCAGACATGCAAACACGAGATTTATGCATGCACCATACGGGAAAGATTGGTGCGTACCTTCAAGACGAGAATCTATATACTTAACACGCACCAGCCCGCTGTCCGGTCGCTGCTGCAGAGCTGAAGGGAGCGATTTTATACCTGGGCACTCTCTAATTATAAGCAGATAAAGAGATGAGTATTCTTGTGGTTCTGGCCCACTGGGCAAGGATGCCAGGCTTTTGCAATGGAGCAGATCAAGTTCTTCCAGTGCTGAGGGATCTGTGATGCTTAATGATTCTAGTGATCGCAACTATGGGCACTCGTAAATTCGCAGCTTTTTTAGTGCATCCAGCTGGCCTGATATGAACCGTAGTTTGGAGCAACCATGAATATATATTTCCCTGACGGACGAGGGAAGATTGACAACCTCTGACAACCCGTCATCGAGGCCTATTGTTAAGAGATTCTAAAGATGATGGAAGGAGCTTATCCTGGTCCGCCGCTCCTCAACAGGTGTGGATGCTGCCACGTCATGGGTACTAGTAGCCTCTTGATTCAACTGTTGCCTGCCGTATAGGAACTCAAGCTTACAACATCCTATAACTCCCATCCTCTTGAGAGTAGGGGAGTTGAAGACCTCTACGAGACTTCCACACCGAAATATTTCCAGAGACTCAAGATGGGGCAAAAGTCGGCTCCTTCCTGATGTTGCCTGCTCAGGAGCATTTGCCGCTGCGTATCCAATTAGATTATCGCACTTGCTAATCCGTAGCCTCCGCAAGGAAATCAAGCTTTGGAATACTTTCTCCGGCCAGTACACAAGCTCATCGCAGCTAAAAATTGTCAGATCTTGCAGCTGCCCATAGCAAACCCACAGTGCTAGTGCACGTGGTTGGAAGAACAAACTGCAGCTGTATAGTTTCATATCTACCACAGACGACGGATGGTCCCATTTCTCCTTATCATCCAGCTTGACGCCAACTGGACAGTGCGTCATATTTCTGATTCCCCCTAGAGAAATCTGTTGATTTGCTTCCCTCAAAACTAGTTCTTAGACCTTTGGTGCCCTAGGCAGAGTTGTTAACTTTGGGCATTTCTTGATAACAAGAATCTCAAGCAAAGGGTGCATGTTCTTCTTCAATTTCAAGGGCAGCCTCCCATCTCTCAAAGCTATATAAATTTTTCAATTTGATCTTCTTCAGTTCTGGAAATGCTGAGCGGGCCACTATATAATCTCCACCACCATACTGTTCTCTGAGCACCGATGCTTCTGGCAAAGCTGCTAGGTTTTCACAGCCCTTAATGTGTCATATCTCAAGCTGAGGAAATGCTACGATACCTCCATGTGTTGCCTCCCAAAATCTATCAAAAACGTGAAGATTAACTAGCTTAAGATCCTTAAGCTTTCCAAATGTGGAGGATGTACAGCTGCTACACAAGAATTGTAATTTTCCCATTTCTTTCAAATGGAGGAGTTGTAGTTCTGCTAGCTGAGACAATGGAGGAAGCTGCTCTACATTATTACAATCAGACAGCTGAAGCTGAACCATGTTTTTCAACATACCCATCCATGATGGGAAACTGGTGCCTTGGTACGAATATATTTCGAGAGCCAGCAGTCTATCATGAGCTTCAAGACTCTCTAGCACCTCATGACATTGTTGTTCCACCTCCTTGCCACTTGTCCACCGTAGTGACAGTTGTCTCAGATCCTTCTTATTCTCAAGGTTGGCTGCTTTTGCATTTCTTCTCACTGTTACATTTTCGAGCTGCTTTAGCATTAATGAACCACCAATATTTAAATCCTTTAGCTCTCCAAGACTGCTACAATTCAAGCCACTTCCCACTACAAACCATGTAATGGTTCGAAGCGAGGTGATTCGTCCAAGCTCTGGAGGCATGCACTCCAGCTTCGTGCACCCATCTGTGTAGAGATGACGAAGGCTACTCATGTGCTTCATTTGCTCAGGAAGTCTTTTGAGTCTCTTGCTATTAGAACTCGTCGGCGGGGTTTAGGACCTGGTCATTAAGAAATCCTGCTATGGTCTCTTAAAATTGCTTTCAGTTGGTCACGTCGTATGACCTTTTCCTTCAACCATAGAGTCTTCAATAAAAGTTAAAGGAAAAGTATTAATATATATATATATATGTGTATTGGTCACTTGATTACTTATATATATATGAGCAATAAAAGAAATTGTGAATATATGAATATATTTATATAACGTACTTCGAGGATCTCTTTAGGAGTTCTTTTTGAGTACGCCATGGTGAACTCGCAAACATAGTATCCACGGTAGTTGTTCCCCCTATTCTTGCCTCAGAACCCACTTTTACGAGAAAAAAGATCCGGTGAATTGAAAGCATGCATGTTGTTAATTGAATTATATATATATATATATATATATATATATATATATATATATATATAAATGTAGCTAGTACTTATTTTGTGTGCGATTACATCCAGTGGCGCTTTTCAATGTTTCATGTGGTGTTCCTCAATGAAACTTTTCCAAACACTGCGCCCAATAAAATAAAAAATTAATTTGACCTTTAATAATTATTGCAGTTAAGAGATCAGGGTATATATAGTTGCTAGAGAGACCAAATTACCCTTGGATAATATCTATCATGTCTTGGTACTCTGTTTGCTCTTTTTTTAATGAGTCTAAGATGCTCAACCAACTATTGGTCATATCGATGACCATCAATATCCAGTGATTGCTGCATATATTTTTATACACAAATATGATCGACATTAACTAGAGTCAATATATATATATATATATGGGAGATAGCTTAGCTAGTAAGCAAATAATTAAACAAATGTCCATATGATCGACATTAATTATTTGACACTCACTTGAAGTTGTAGGGGAAGAGTATGTCCTTGTTTTGTTGGTTCACTAAGAACCTCATGAGATTTTTCTTGAGTTCAGCTTTCCATTGAGGCGGGGGATTAGGGTGTTTGAATACGACATTTGGATCAACGAAACCAACATCATTATCCTTTCTCTTTCTGAGTTCTGTCATCTCATATCTGCATATATAAAAATATAGTGTGAGGATATATAATTTATATATATACATGTAGCTTTATATATATACACTTTAATAGTAGAAAATAATCACACTTACAGACAATAGGAGCTAATGAGACTTTTGTCGAGAGAGTCTAGGTGGCATAGTTGGTGTAATTCTAAAAACTCGACATATATAACGTCATCGCCACGGAAGTAATGTTGGTTTCTAACTCTGATAGAAACAAAGGTCTCTCCCCATTCACACGCCACTATGTACCACTTGTTTAGCAGGTACATTTGTGTACCCAGTTCACCTAAGGCCTCAGGGTTGTATAAACTCTTTCCATGTTCAAATTTCTTCCAAGGATCTACTTTCGGAGCAGATGGTCCTTCAACGAGCACTTGGGCAAGGTCCAAACCAGTATTCTCGTAAAAACGAACCAGGTCCTCAAAATCGACGTCCAGTAAGTCTAAGTTTGAACCATATTCATTACGAATGACAAGAGGGGGGACTGATTGTTGCGATTGTTGTCCGAGCTGTGCAACACATTTCCCTACTCTAGTCTTTTTCTGCGCCGCCTCAAATAACTTGGTGAGAGAGCGGTCGTAGTTCGATTTTGGCAGGGTCTTTTGAGATTCCCGCTTTTTCTGTTCCACCTTCTTTCTTAGAAGATCTGGAGGTAGGTAGAAGTACAGTTTCTCCGGGTTCTCCCTCGCTTCTCGTTGCTTTCTTACATTTTTGAAGAAACTGTTCACATCTTTTTGTACTGCAGCATTTAATTCCTTTTCACTTTTCTTATAAGACAGTTTTTGGGAAATAACTGGATTAGATGAGGCTTTCTTCTTTGCCGGCTGGTGGGCCAATGGCTTCGTTTGCGGGGCGGACCTCTTAGGAGCTGGCTGCTTCTTGGTCATCAAGGGAGGCGGGGCAGCCGTTGGAGACCTCCTTGGAGGCATTGGAGACCTCCTTGGAGGTGGCGGCGGTGGAGACCTCCTTGGAGGCGTTGGAGACCTCCTTGGAGGTGGCGGCAGTGGCGGCATTGCATAATCATTGCCCGGAGCACTATGATGATCTGGAGATTGAATGATTGGACTTAGGTTGGCGGAGGCCCTGCTGTGTGAGTACAAAAAAGAATAATTAGGTATAAGAAATTATTATTATTAATCATGCATGTCAATAGAAAATTAGTGAAAAAATTGTTTCGTTCACTTTTGTCCGCACCTATTGTTTGGTAGTTGAGGAGGCGGCGGTGGACTAGAGACCCCAGGAATAATGATGTAGCGCTTGCGCCATAGTATAAATGTCTTCTCTGCTTCTCCTAGAGTCTTCTCTCCATCACCTCCTAGAATGTCAAGAGCCAGATTACTAAAACCTTTGTTAACTCTATCCACTGAGACGCTAACATATCTAGGTGGTATTATTGCTCCATGGATTCTTGGTGTCTTGGTAGGATCTGGAGGAGAAAAAACACCGAGGGCCACCATGATTGTGGCATTCTCTTTTGGAATATATAGCCTACATGATGTAAATGGTGCAGTGATGTCATCCATGGGGAAACATAGCATTGCGTCATCTTGATTTGGCAACTCCGTGGAAACGCAGCTGCTTTTCAACCGATCAGGTGGGATAATATTAATGTTGATTCCTGGATCTGATGCCTGCCTTTGGGCACTCATTGCTATTTGCACTTGCTTTATGATTTCGTCCTGCATTCTAGCTTGCATATCTTTTTCGCGCTCCTGTGCTTGAAGCAACGCCTCCCGTGACTCACAAACATATTCCTCCAACCTGCTAATCCACGCTGCTTCCTTATCCTTCATTCTCTGCCGGCTTCTGTAGGTATCTCTGTCGTTAGGGAAACCATGCTCCCAAGAAATGTTCCGTCCTAAATTTCTCGTTCGGCCACTGTGTTCAGCAGTCCTGATGGCATACGTCAGTTCATCCTTCTCTCTATTGGGACTGAACGCACCAATAGCTTTAGCTTGTAGAGCATAAGAAAATCTTTGTGTTGCTCTTTCGAGTTTTGGGCCATGAACCAGCTTCCTGGTCTCTAGATCCAGTCTTCCCCCATGAGCGAAAAACCAATTCTTCACGTGTTTGGGCCAATTGAGTGATTCTGGTGTGACACCCTTGGCAAGAATGTCCGCTTCCATTTTTTTCCATTTGGGAATGGCAGTCGCGTAGCCACCTGATTCCATGCCATGGTGGTATACCTTCTGTCGGGCATTCTCTTGGTTCCTTCTCACCCATTCCTCACCCTCTTTCGATGTCTTGTACTGTACAAAATCATTCCAGTAAGGCCTCAACTTCGCGAGCGGGCTCCTAGTATTGAAATTGGGCGTTATGTTCTTCTTGACGTATTTTGTGTATAGGGATTTCTTCCAAGTCTGGAATTGTGTGGCCACCTTCTTCATAGCCCACTTTCGAACTAGCTTCTTCAATTCATCATCGTTGATATCATCATAATCATCCGCTTGCAACGTGAAATGTTGAAGGATATCATCCCAAATTAAATTCTTATCAAGATGAGAGACAAAACTAACATGAGGCTCGTTGATCTTTTGCTTTTATTCATGGGCACTGATCGGAAGTCTGTCCCTTACAAGGTACCCACAGTGTTGCACGAATTTCCTTGCATGTGGACCAAGTGGTTCGCCTGTCTTGATATTGAATTCCGATATTATGTAGTGCCCCTCCAATGGCTTTTTCGGGCCTCGAATATTTTTGCTTTTCGCCGTTGTGGTCATCGATCTAGAGGCCTACGTATAAAAAAAGAATAAATAAATATCATATGTACACATAATAGATGATAGATATTCAAATATATATATAATATTCAAATATATATATAAATATATATACCTCGCCAGTATTTTCTTGCACAATATTTTCTTGATTATTTTCAAGAGCCAGGTATTGACTCCTGTCATCTACATCCTGCTGGTCACCATCAGCAAATTGAGTACTGGTGTTGATAATATCCATCATTTCTTCATCCATGTTGTCTCTCGAGGCAGCCATCTAGCTTTTATACCACTAGATATATCTATAAAAAATAAAAATCATATATCTATAAAATGGATCGAATCATGTGCTTAAAATTAATTAAATAACTACACTCGAAATTCAGTCTCCAAAGCATAACTTTGATTTCTTATTTTCTAGAAATATTTATTGGCAAGTGATATATATAACAAATTTAGATATATAACAATATAAATTAATTATATAACTCTATTTTTTTATGGTTTTCTTTAGGTTACATACAACGCGCCCCCTAATAACAGGCACTCCGTTGCTGCCTGTACCTAGTAGAAAAAAGAAGAAGAGATAATGCATCCTCACCCTGGCTAGTTGTTTGAATGAACCCAATGGTAGTACTAACAAACCATACTATCATCGGTTTGATTTGTGCATCGATGGTGAAAATGATGATGGTTGTATCGTCGGTTCAAGGTAGGATGTGACGCCACTAACAGTGTTACACTTACACCTAGTTATGTTGTTTCTACCATCACTTAGGTACCGTCGGTTCCGCCTCCAACGTTACAAACCCTTATGAACTGACGCTAATTACGCCCTTTCTACAGTAGTGGTAAACTAAGGGGTCACGATATGCCGCCGCCTCCCTGCAGGTTCTACTGATCCTCTGCCTTCCCCTTCCAGCGGCAGCCAGCCACGTGGCCTCGTGCCACTTGGCCTCGTCGAGCACAGGACCCCTCACAGGTGAGCACAGGAATCGATCGACCGTGCACCATGGCTTCCCCTTCATTGATTCATGTGTACATACATGCATGCTCCTCTTCCTCTATCTTTGGGCTTGTTCGCTTGTCTGAATTTTGAAGGAATCTGGATGGTTTGGAGGAATTTGTCCACAAAGACGCACTGCCCGTGTGCCGTGCCAATTGCCAACGTAGCGCGTGTCACATCGCCTGATCTCGCCGCCACCTCCTTCCCATGAACGATCGAGTCAATGTCATTCCACTCGCATGCTCGCAGCCACGCGCGGCTGCCGTTTTCGAATCGAAGGTCGGTCGTCCGCTTGCCCTCTTCCCTGGATGGCGACCTTTGGCGCAGCAGGCACAAGAGCCGGCTCGATGGCTCGGCGCAAAATCGCGCAACAAAAATCGAAGAGCCATATCCCATTACAAGATTGCCGGCACGAGGGCTCGGCACACACATCCATCCGATTACAAAAGGGGTAATAAGAAGAAAAGGCGGTCACCGTGGCGACGGTGCGGCTGGACAGCCGGAGACGAGAGCCACAGAGGCGCGTGCGCTCTCCGGTGAGGATGAGGACGAGCGAGGCGGCGGCGGCGTCAGCGGAGACCACTCACGACCCGGACATGGTGGTGGCGGCAAGCTTGCGCTTGAGGGAGCAGTTCTAGTGGTTCTTGACGGCGTTGTCGGTGCGACCAGGGAGGAGGCGCGCGATGGCGGCCCAGCGGTTGCCGAGCCGCGCGTGGGCGCGGACGATGGCGGCGTCCTCCTCAGGCGTGAAGGGCCGGCGCTCCGGTGAGGACGAGCGAGGTGGGCCGGGGACGAGGACGATGCACGCTCTAGCGAGGACGAGCGAGTCATGCGAGCCAGGGACGAGAGACGCGAGCTGCGGCGACGATGCACGAGGATGAGCGAGGCGTGCGCTGGCCGGCCGGAGAAGAAGCGCGCGTGCACGTGGGGCCGGTGACAAAGCGTGCGCGTGTGATGAGGCGAGGCTAGGGTGGTCACCTGGGGGTGGCGGCGCTACTGGATCGGATCTTGTGGAGAAGATGAGGCGACGGTGTGGCTTGGCGGAGATTGAGAGGAAGAGAACTAGAGAAGGAAGAAGGGCGTGGTTTATAAAGGGGGACCTTTAGTCCCGGGTGAAGCCAGAGCCCGGGACTAAAGGTTATTTAGTCCCGGGTGATGGTTAGAACCGGGACTAAAGGTATGACCTTTAGTCCTGGGTGTAGCCACGGCCTGGGAGTAAAGGGGATTTTGGCAGGCCGTGAAAACGCAGCCCATCTTGTGTCCCGGGTGGTTGATCCACCCGGGAGTAAAGGTGGGCTGCAGTTTGGCTTCCCGCTAGTTTCAAGCTCCATTTGTTTTTTTTATATATTTCTTTCTATAAAATGTTAAAGTCTTGGTAATTGCATATTAAATTAAATACAAGGCATAAAATTGTTTTAAAAGAATATGGATTTACTTTTG
Organism: Miscanthus floridulus; assembly: GCF_019320115.1. Lineage (NCBI taxonomy): Eukaryota > Viridiplantae > Streptophyta > Magnoliopsida > Poales > Poaceae > Miscanthus > Miscanthus floridulus. The sequence goes on from NC_089588.1 coordinate 121,914,907, forward strand.
CTTTATTGTACACAGGAAAATTATGTGACCTAAAGTTTTTTGTTTTTTCTTATAAATATTGAGACATAATGTCATTAATAATTACTATTTTGTTAATGCAAAAATATAGTGTTTAATTTAAATCATTAAAACTTTTGTTTTCGATTGGAAATTTGTTTTCACATCATTTTAACGTAAATCTTTTCATTTTTTCATCACTCATTGTCCAAAAGCGACATGGAAATCCCACCATCAAAGACAAATTTAATCTAAACATAGAAAAAAAGAAAACACCTAATAAACATCTTTGGATTCACAATTATTACATAATACCTCTAATACACACTATTAAACATCACTATATATCAAGCGGGCACAGTAGTAAACTTCTTCTTAACGTATATCCCTTGGTTATGATCACGCCGTAACCATGGAGTGTCCTCATCATTTAGCTGGATGCTTGGGTCTTTGTTTACTAGGAAGAGTGGAATTTAGTCATCCTTTTCATAATCGTCTGATATGTCTGACTTGTCTTCAATTTCGACGATGTTTCTTTTCCCTAAAAGAACTATGTGGCGCTTTGGCTCATTGATTGGGTCGTTGTTGTTTTCCCCTCTCTTCGGTGTTGTAGACATGTCCTTGACATAGAACACCTGATTCACATCCTTGGCAAGGACGAACAGTTTGTCTTTGTACCTAATATTGTTGAGGTCCACGGTTGTCATTCCATACTGGTTGTCGACTGCTACCCCGCCTCCAGTCGCCTTTACCCATTGGCACTTGAACAAAGGTACCTTAAAAGTAGGTGCATAGTTTAGTTCCCATATCTCCTCCATGCGGCCATAATATGTTTGCTTATTTTCATTAGGGTCGGTGGCATCTATGTGGACACCACTATTTTGGTTGGTGCTCCATTTATCTTGGGCTACTTTGTAAAATGTATTCCCATTTATCTCGTACCCTTTGTATGTGAGGATATGCCACAATGGCTGCCTAGCCAATAAATACAGTTGCTCATCAATACTCTCATCACCCTAACATTCTTTTCGCAACCAGTCGCTGAAAGTTTCCATGTGCTGACGCATAATCCAAGCTTCAGACTTCCCTGGAAACTCGGATCGGAGCAACTCTTTATGTGTCTCGATATACGGATCCACCAAGGAGGAGTTTTGCAGAACTGTGTAGTATGCTTTATTAAAATAATTGTCCTGCGTACCAATATATGGTTTCTTCCCTAGTGTCCCCTTTCCACTTAGTCTCCCCTCGTGTCGCGATTTAGGAACACCAATCGGGTCAAGGTCGGGAATAAAGTCAACACAAAACTCAATGACCTCCTCTGTTCCATAGCCCTTGGTGATGCTTCCTTCTAGCCGAGCACGGTTGTGAATATATTTCTTTAGGACTCCCATGAACCTCTCAAAGGGGAACATGTTGTGCAGGAACACAGGACCGAGAATGCTAATCTCCTTGACCAGGTGAACTAGGAGGTGTGTCATGATATTAAAGAAGGAAGGAGGGAACACCAACTCAAAGCTGACAAGACATTGAACCACATCATTTTGTAGTTTAGCTAGATCCATTGGATCGATTGCCTTCTGAGAAATTGCATTGAGGAATACACATAGCTTCACGGTGGCTAGACGTACATTTGGAGGTAAAATTCCTCTTAATGCAACTGGAAGCAATTGCGTCATGAGCACATGGCAGTCATGGGACTTTAAGTTTAGGAATTTCTTCTCTGGCATATTTATTATACCCTTTATATTTGAGGAGAATCCAGATGGTACCTTGATACTTGCTAGGCATTCAAACATGCTTTCCTTCTCTTCTTTGCTAAAAGTGTAGCTGGTAGGACTTAAGTAATGGTGTCCATCATCTGTCTTCTCTAGATGCAGGTTGTCTCGTTCTTTCAAACACCGCAAGTCCTGTGGTGCTTCAAGTGTGTGCTTAGGCTTCTCATACACACCCATGAAGCCTAGCAGGTTCACATAAAGATTCTTCGTTAGGTGCATCACGTCGATCGCGCTATGGACCTCTAGTACTTGCCAATAGGGTAACTCCCAAAATGTGGACTTCTTCTTCCACATGGGTGCGTGACTGTTGGCGTCGTTCGGAACTAGTTCGCTGCCATGTGCCTTTCCAAATACTACTTTCACATCCTTGACCATATTGAGTACATCCTCACCAGTTTGGTTGCCCAGCTTGGTCTGGTGGTCTGCCTTACCTTTAAAATGCTTGCCTTTCTTTCTTAGGGGGTGATTTGTAGAAAGAAATCAACGATGGCCAAGGTACATGACCTTTCGATATTTTTTCAAGAATATACCTTTAATGTCATCGAAACAGTGCGTGCATACATTATATCCCTTGTTTGATTGTCCTAAAGATTACTTAGAGCAGGCCAATCATTGATTGTTACGAACAACAATGCTCGTAGGTCAAAGTGCTCCTGTTTGTGCTCATCCTACACATGTACACCTAGTCTATTCCACAAAAGTAGAAGTTCTTCAACTAGTGGCCTTAGGCACACATCGATGTCGTTGCCAGGTTGCCTTGGGCCTTGGATGAGCACTGGCATCATAATAAACTTACGCTTCATGCATAACCAGGGAGGAAGGTTGTAGATACATAGAGTAACAGGCCAAGTGCTATGACTACTGCTCTGCTCCCTGAAAGGATTCATACCATCCGTACTTAAAGCAAACCTTAAGTTTCTTGCGTCATTTGCAAACTCTAGGAATTCTCTATCGACTGCTCTCCACTAGGACCCATCAGCAGGGTGTCTCAACGTATTGTCTACCTTACGGTCTTCTTTGTGTCATCGCAACAACTTTGCATGGTCTTTATTTCTGAACAGACGTTTCAAGCATGGTATTATAGGAGCATACCACATAATCTTGGCAGGGATTTTCTTCATGGGACGTTCGCCCTCAACATCACTAGGGTCATCTCGCCTGATCTTATACCGCGATGCATGACATACCGGGCATGCATCTAACTTCTCGTACTCCTCACCACGGTAGAGGATGCAGTCATTAGGACATGCATGTATCTTCTGGATTTCTAATCCCAAAGGGCAGACTACTTGTTTTGCTTCGTACGTAGTGGCAGGCAATTCGTTATCCTTCGGAAGCATCTTCTTTTGGATTTTTAGTAACTCCCCAAATCCCTTGTCAGATACACCATTCTTTGCCTTCCATTGCTGCAATTCCAGTGTGGTACCCAACCTTTTCTGCCCCGCATCACAAGTTGGGTATAGCAATTTCTTGTGATCCTCTAGCATGCGCTCGAACTTGATCTTCTCCTTTTCACTTTCGTATTATCTTTGTGCATCACGAATGGCCTGACCAAGATCATCAGCGGGCTCATCTTCTGCCCCTACCTCTTCTTCAGCTTCCCCCATTGCAGTATCATTGAAGGTACCATATTCAGCAATTATGTCATCATCGTCCCATTGTTCTTCTTCACCTTCTTCAATTACAACCCCGGGTTCTCCGTGCTTTGTCTAAAAAATATAGTTTGGCATAAAACCCGACTTCAACAAGTGTGAATGAAGACTCTTTGAGCTAGCATATTCCTTCAAATTCTTACATATGGCACATGGGCAGCGCATGAAACCATCGCGTTTGTTTGCCTCGGCCACACGTAAGAAAGAATGCACACCCTCAATGAACTCTTGGGAGCGGCGATCAACATTGTACATCCAATGATGGCTCATCTGCATTACATGACATACATACCATATTAAAACCTAGAACATAATTAGTTAATTATACGACATGCATGCCACCACACAAGGTATTAATTTATGAAAGTCTCGCTACAATGTAGACAATCCCAACTACCACTAAAAAACTAAAGCTAAAATGCACTTCAGTAGCATAAGGATTTCGCGACCAATCCCAACTAAAACAGACAGATCATGCGTTTGTTTAGCATCTATGGGCTTCTTCCGCAGGATCACTGCCTCATCAGCCACCGTAGCCGTCTGTGCAAGAGAGTTTTTCATGTGTTCAACATACTCTTCCTCCCAGTACCAGCTTGAACATCCAATGCCATCCCACTGAAATTAAAATAAAAAATTAGAACTTTAATCACAATCATCATGAAAATAAGTATAAATTAATCATAATCATCAAATGCGACAAAATAACTCACATTGCGATCCGGACACTTGTAGAAGATACGGCCCTTGTTGGGACACTCCTTCCTCACCCGGTACTCCATCACAATCTTCTCTTAACACTTGCCGCATGCAATGAGAGGAAGGTCCGGCCTCAGTCGCTTTGGAACCCGATGAGAGGCCGAGGACCCAGAAGCAGTTGCCATCTACTCTCTATACTCATTTTTAATATAATATAAATTTCTCATTTTATAAACAAATAAAATTAAAAAAAACTCTAAAATTCTCTATACCTCTAAACCATGAAATGTGCTATGCATGCTAGAAATGAAAGCTGAATACTAGTTTTGAATAACTACTTTAACCTTCCTTCATCCAAATATGCAAACTTTAAAGTGATTTTGAGCTTAAATGGATTACAAATAAAAAAATCCACCATAAAAAACCACATATATCTAGTCCACAAAATGAGATATGGTACTGATGAAACATGAGAGTATAAAGTTGGTAACCTTTAGAACCGAAGAATCGATAGAGGAATCGAAGAAATCTTGTGATTACCGGCGATGAGGAAGAAGAGAGGCCGGCGATGAAGCAAGAACACTGAGGTTGAAGTGGCTTGGGCTCGGGGAGAAAGAAGGGATATATAGGAGGGGACCTTTAGTCCCGGTTGGAGACACCAACCGGGACTAAAGGTCCCTTTCTAGTCCCGGACAGAGCCTCCAGCCGGGAGTATACTTTTACTCCCGGTTGGAGGAACCAACTGGGAGTAAAAGTTAACCTTTAGTCCCAGTTGGTAGCTCCAACCGGGACTAAAGGTCCCCTACAGCAAAAGCCTGCCATAGTAGCCATTGGGTAGGGACCTTTAGTCCCAATTGGAGCTACAAACCAGGACTAAAGGTCTCTCTAGTCCCGGGCACGAAAAATACCGGGACTAAAGCCAAATTTCGAAGTGGATCAAATGTCGTTTCTCTACTAGTGTACAAATCGAAAGCTCTTGTTTCAATAATTTCATGTATGAATTTTCTGTCCAAAATTGCCAAATCATGGTATTTATTTTTACATGATGAGGCTGACCGGCATGTCAAAACACCTTTTGGGAACATGTCCAGGTTGTTCTATGGTCGACAAGACCATCTAGAACACCAATGAATCTCATTGAGACACGTTGAATAGCAAGGGTTGAAAAAGCTCAAGGTAGAAAAATAGGGTAGCAGATTAGCTTTTGTCGATTGTGTGTTGGATTACCTCAATCGGTTGTGATCCTTTGTTATATATAGAGGGAGTGGCTTACGTAATAGGAAACCCTTTCCAAATGAAAATTTACAAGTTCCCACGACATTGGATGAGTTCAGATCGAATCTTACTTCTTATCTTACTATTACTAATTAGAGGCCCCAACAGAGACACCACGTTAATTCTTACCAAATACTCTAAGAAAAAAGATAAATCCTAGAAATTCTCATAAAGATCAGAAACATCTGACCTTTGATTTGGTAGACTCTAACCATCATCACCGATAATAGCCATTGGATCTATTGTAATTTATTAAAAAATTACCCACCACTGCCATTATGAAAAATATATAAAGTAACCCCCTTATTTTACATGTAAATTACCCACCTCTGCCATTAGAAAAGATAATTTCAAAATAGCCCCCTATATATTTGTATTTAAATTATCCACATCTATCATTATGAAAATAATTCAAAATAACTCCCGAAATTTACATCTAAATTACCTACATTGGTCATATAAAATATAATCTAAAGTAACCCCTAGTATTGCATTCAAATTAACCGGCTTGGTCACTATGAATGATAATTTAAAATAGTCCTCTAATTTTGTATCTAGATTACCCATGTCTACCATGAAAGATAATTTACAATACCTCCTAATGATTTTATAAATTATCTACCTTTATTATTATGAAAGATAATGCAAAGTAATATTCTAAGTTTGCATTTAACATATTCATATACGTCATCGTGAAGGATAATATAAGGTATTACCTTTATATTTGTATGTACGGTAGCCATTATAAAAATAAACAAAAAATATAAAAAATCTACACATGAAAAAATAAACATGAAAAATAAATATTTCATAAAGTACGCTAGAATCATGAAGTACGATACATATATTATTATAAAAAATTAATCAATATCCATAAGTACGATATATATATATATATATATATATATATATATATATATATATTTCTAAAGACTTCTATAATCATGAAATAAAATAACTATAATGCTATATTCCATCATGTATATTAGATAAACATGTATAATAAATATTTATTTTAACAACCTACAAAAACATAAAAATGTTCACTTAACAAACCACATAGTAATAACACTTTATGTTAATACACCATGATAATAAATTTTAAAAGTTATTATTTTAAATAAGTGTATACGCCTTTACTAAAACATTATGCCATACTAATATGATTAATTTAATTTTATGCACTATATGATATATAAATAATACTACACATATATTCCTATGATATAACACATTCAACAGTTTAGTGTCGGATGCAATCCGAGTTTCAACTTATGTGGAAAACGATACTACTAGGACCTAGACTCTTTTTAACAACAATAATTTTTGAATAAAATATAAAGAATACTAGAATTTTTACTTGACATGTGCAAAAATTGCAACAACTTGATTAAAAATTAAAAGGTAAACTATAGATTTACGAAGTCGAAAAAGGATTGTATCAAGAGTTTATATATCTTAAGACAAGATTTCAACTAAATACATACTCCTATTACACTAAAAATAGATAAATACTACAAATTCTAACAAAAGGACCCCACTGGATCCTGCATGTTAACCCTCTCAAGACTTGATTGGAAAATAAAAGATAGACCTTAGAAATTTTCTTAAAAAATAGAAACATTTTACCATCAATTAGGTATAACCTAATCACCATTGATAATAATAATACCTATTAGATCTGTTTTATTTTCTAAATAATTATCCAGTTCTGTTATTGTGTAAAACAATATAAACTAACTTATGACTCTAATTTATATTACCTGCATATGTCATTAAGTAACATGATCTAAAGTAGACCTAGATTTGCATTTAATTGCCAACGTCCTCTTATTGTGATCGATTACATAACTCAATTTTTATCTCATTATTAGAAAAATTAATTACCCCTCAAACCTACATCTAAATTATCAACATCTCCTATTATGAAAAAATTCTTTAGAAAACAAGAGCATATATATGTTTCTAAATTACCCCACCTCTATCAATATTAATATTGTAAATTTTAATTAAAGTAAATATACACGTTGTGCCAACATATATGAGCAATAAAATACATATGTTTTGTTTCATCACATAAAAACTATTTTCTTAACAACTCAATATTAATGATACTAACAAATTATTTAAAACCATATTAGTAACCATAACATATAATCTATGTAGATTGTTACTTTAGATATATTTATGTATTTTGCCTAAAATGTTTGATATGTCTATATTGATAGTACAACCATAACTACAAATATAATTTCTTGATAGAAAAATTCAACCATCTTGAACAGTGTGGGAGACCACTGATGGCTATATTTTCTGGCCCTTTAAAAATACTTTAGAGTAAAAAGTCAAGCACTATATAAATTTTAAGTATTAAAATTCTCTTGAGGTTAGCACTAAATCTCACTTCAAACTCTATGACTTTAGGTTTCATGTTTCAAATAATGGCTTATATGCTATTGAAGTATTTAAGAATGTGCTCTATGACCTCAAATCCTTAATTTAACAAAGTGCAAAAAGAACGGTTAATGAAAGATACAATTAGCAGAAGAGTTTCAACTTAACTTAAAGAGAGAGAAAAATCCATAGCAGTCGATAAGAATAAAATTTGAAAAAACAAAATTTAGATTCATGACTTGAGAAGACACATGATGCAACAAGAACCACCATGATTAATGGTAACATTTCAAAGTAATTGCATATTTAAAATATATAAAGGCATCATGCAAAGAAAAAGTTACAAATATGGATAGATAAGTATATAGATTAGTTCCTTGAAAAAATAGTAATTAATAAGTTTATGATAACTATATGTAGACTACAGAGTGTCTTATCACTACTGGATTCAGGTTCTTTGCCGAGTGCCTGAGGCACTCGGCAAAGGCCAAATTGCACTCGGCAAAGCTTTTGCCGAGTGCGGCACTCGGCAAAGAACACACGGCAAAAAATTGATCGGCAAAGCCCTCTTTGCCGAATGTCTTTTATCGGGCACTCGGCAAAGGCTTTGCTGAGAGCCCCGGGGGCACTCAGTAAAGAAAAGTGACCGTCATGGTGCCAGCCCCGTTGATGGTTGGTTTGCCGAGTGCCAACCCTACAGGCACTCGGCAAAGATTTTTTATTTTTTTAAAAAAATTTCGTTGCCGAGTGCCCTCTATCCGGCCCTTGGCAAAGATGTTTTATTTTTTTTCTAAAAATTCTTTGCTGAGTGCCCCCTGGCCGGCGCTCGACAAAGTTTTCATTTTTTAAAAAAAAATTCTTTGACGAGTGCCCTCTGGCCGACACTCGGCAAAGTTTGAATTTTTTTTAAAAAAAATTCTTTGCCGAGTACCATGGTCATGGCACTCGGCAAAGCTAGAAAAATGGTTTTCTGAGCGCCCATTTTTTTAGCTTTGCCGAGTGCTGTGACCATGGCGCTCGGCAATGGGGTCCTTTGCCGAGTGCAACACTCGGCAAAGTGACCCAAAACGACAATTTTTAACTTTTTTTACATTCCATCATGACAAATAAATTCATACAAACATATATCACATATATATCTCATCCATCACATATATATCTCATTCATCACATATATATCTCATCCATCACATATATATCTCATCCATCCACACATCCATCCACACATATCACATCCATCATAATATATATCACATATATAATAATAAGTGCTCAAGTCCATCCAAATAAATCCATAAGTCCATCACAAGTCCATCAAAGTCCACAAGTGCATCACAAGTATATCACAAGTCCATCACCAAGTGAACAACAAATGAAAAAAATACAACGTGCACTCATCTCGGCCATTGCGACTGTGGTCAAGGCCTAGCTCCATCATTCGGAGGTGCATGAGGTGGATTATTCGAACCACCGTCAGATGGAGACTACACAAAGGAGAAAAGATTGCATGTGAGACAAGACTATTTTGATAGCTAATCTAGGAAGGTAGAGGCCATACAAGCAAAGCACAAGCAAAAGTAAAAAACTTTCATACTCACAGGAGTAGCTGCAGCTGCAGGACGCGAAGGCGGAGGTGGAACCAATAGCCCAGCTGGCAGAGAGAAGCCCACACGTTGCTTAAGTCCTTGTAGGAACTTCATAATGTCCGTCAGCCTCTGTGCCTGGGCCTGCCGCTCGGCCCGCTCGGCCTCCAGCTAGGCCACCATCCTCTGTTGCCCGGCCTCTAGCTCCTGACGTTGCCTCATTTCTTATTCTAGCTGGGCCTGTAATATTTCACTCCATTGTTTCAGTAATGCAAAGCTAATTAAGGTGTGTAAAGATCAATGCATGACGAGTAAAACAGGAATAACCTCGAGTGCGTCGACCCGGTGCTGTGCAGTGGTCGGCCGTGTGCGAATGGTCGGGCTCTCGCTCGTGCTCCGTGCTCGGATCTGGGAGAGAGAGGGAGTAGAGGCCGTGTCGATGACGCCGTCGCCAAGCCAGAACCGCCCATGCTTCTTGCCTTGCCCCGCCCTCATGACGGTCTCTCCATCGAAGTCCTGGGTGCTCGGATCGTGGTCTGGCCCATGGAGCGACCTCGCCACCTCAGTGTACTCACTGATGCGTGAGTGGACGCTCAGGTTCGTGTATGCCTCGGACGGGTCCTCTAGGTTGAAGGCGACGTCGGACGTCGCCTTGCCCTTGTGGGCCATACACCATGCCTGGAAGTCTGAGCAAGCCTGGCCACTATGTGACGCCGACTGCGAGAAAGATAATACGATGATTAGAAATCAGGCAGAACTGAGCGTCACGATAGATAAATGAATTCGCGTACCCACACTTTTTTGTATCTGGCGAGGCTGTGGCTGCCTTGATGGTGTGCTAGACCTTACATCTGCAAACGACGGTCCTAGGCATCCCTGTGCATATTGAGGTACTCCTCCATGAACCACCTCTCCACCATCATCCCCCAGCACTCGGGATACGCTTAGCACCACCAGGGAATCATCTACGCGTCATCAAGTATTGGACATATAAGAAGATCAAATTAAACCAACTTAATCTCAAAACGAATCAATATTGATGTTCTTCATTTACCTTAAGGTACTGCTCCCAGGTTAGCTGCATCTCTCTTGCATCTTTCTTGGTTTTCCTCTCTCCAAGCTTCGACCCGTAGTAGGTTACGATGGCCTGGATGCGCACCTCGTGATGCATGTCGGTGACGAGTTTTTTATAGGCTTTGGTAGTCACCTGCTCCGCCCTGGCCTCAAATCCCTCCTCGCATCTGTAATAAGTCTACATACAAAAGCGATGTATCCATTCATTATTTCAAGAAAAGTACAATGAATGCGACGTATTGAGTAATGTTGTGCGAGGGAGACTTACCCAAAACTCTGCCTTCACCCGCGCGCCTTGTTGGGGTACTCCGCATCGAGGGCGATAGCGTAGTGGTCAAACGAGTTGGCCGGCTCCATCTTCGATGCATATGTGACAATACTGGGGAAGTATTACCTGCACATAAGACCTAGGATGTCGTTGACTAGCCGTGCGTTACCACCCGACACAACCACCCAGTTCCTGCACAAGTGATTAAGAAAAATTATTAGTTTTTTTCATCATATCATATGAAGTAGTGGTGATAACATATAAAGTTACTTACTTTTGCCCTTCGGGATGAATCACTGGGCGTTGGTGAGGAAGCGGAACCTGTGGGAGGCTCACGTGACCTCGCAAGTTGACACTCGAAGAGGAGTCGGAGGAAGCGGAACCCGTGCCTGCTACCTCCCACTCGTCGTCCTCGTGCGGCCCCTCCTCCTCGTCCGTCTGCCGAACCAGCTCCTCGTCTGACTCGTCCATGGGTGCCACGTCCTCCTCCAGCTCCTCCTCACGCGGCGTGGGAGGAGACGTCCCCCTCCTACGGCTGGCGGTCCTCCTCCTCCTATTTTATCCCTCCGCTGCCCCCTCCGCCTCCTCCTGTAGCCGGCGTGATCTTTGGTAAATTGAGTTCACGGACCTATGACGGTCGCCCGCCATCTTTGTTCAATCACCTGCAATAAAAAAGAAAAACAAGACGTAATTAGAAATAGGTGCAAAAATGAACAAAATATAATTACAAAAAACATAGTAATACATGTATTAGAAATATATGCAAAAATGAACAAAACATAATTACAAAAAATATAGTATTACATGTATTAGAAATAATCTTCATGATTGAGATTAGCAGGATCATAGATCTCGTCATCACTATCAACATTGTCCAACTCATCAACACTATCCAAAGGAGGAATGCTGTCTTCATTGTCATTGCCTAAACATAATCGCTCAAGCATTTGTATGTCCTTCAGATTTCGCACCTCGTCTCCAGCGTCCTCGTCATCATCCCTTTCATTGTCTACTTCCATTCCTATCTCTTTGGTTAAGTCTATGTCAAACCTCCCTTGTAGCCCTCTTCTTGATAGAACTCTCCATCATATGTGTTTGGGTTGAAGTTGTAATCTTCATCGTTTGGGATAGGTAGTTTACCCTTCTCCTGTTTCCACATTTACTGCAGGGACACAAAACTAGGCAATGTCCTTTAGCAGCCTTGCCAAATGCACTGTTCAAGAAAGCATCGGTCTTGTTCATCCATTCCGTGGTGTAATCACTCTGACTTCTCCAGCCCATGTACATCCACAGACAGTCATCCATCCTCTAACATATGTATCAGCGAGTAATGTAACCATCAATTGCATCTACATGGTGTTCCTACTGTCTAATAGGTGAGGATAGGTCTTAATCCCACCCGCGGATGCGTAGATGAGGTTAGTTTCCATGCTCTACTCCTATCCGAGACAGAATTTCGGCAGCACCTCCCCGCTGTTCTCCAGATACACGTCCTACCAAAGAAGAGTGTGTATCCAGAGAACAATAGGAAGGTGATGCTAAAACTCTGTCTCGGACCGGAGCAGACCATGGAAACTAACCCATCTATATATCCGCGGGCTGTCCAAAAAACATGGACAATCCAAAACAGATACGGTCATAGATATGTAAAGATCTGCATACCTCCAACCGTATCTCTTTCGAACAGGAGACACCTAACTGGGTTACGCGATCTACGACCATGATACGAAAAGAGGGGTTATACCTAGGGTGGTGGTGGAGTCAGGCTAGCGGGGCCATGGTGGGTCGGTGCAGTGGCGAGGCGACGCGGTGCAGGCAGACCGACATGGCGACGGGAACTCCGACTCGGCTCCGACGGGCTCTTATCTACAAAAATGGTACAAAATACTGTCATTTAAAAAAATTCGGCAGAACCTCCCCTGCACGGTGAGGTTTCCAAAACCTACAAAAAACAACGGCACGATGGCCGACAAGCACATATGTCTCAAGAGAAGCCATGTAGTTTGGATATCAATCCATGCAGAAGAATATATCCTAGTAGTACCACTACTTCTACTACTACTTCCACTAGTTCTACTTCTACTACTACCACTAGTTCTACTACTACTACTACCACTACTACTACTACCACTACTTCTACTACTACTACCACTACTTCTACTACTACTACCACTAGTTCTACTACTACTACCACTACTTCTAATACTACTACTACCACTAGCACTACTACTACAACTAATACTACTACAACTATCACTACCACAACAACAACAAGAGAGAGGGCATACCTGATGGGCGCCGGGGGTAGGGGCGGGGGCGGCGTCGGGGTCGGGGTCGCCGGAGTCAGGAACAGGTGGCGTCAGGGTGGGCAGTCCACGGGGCGTGGCCGGGGGCAGGGCCGGCTCCTCCTCCTCCTTGCCTCCTCCCCCTCCTCCTCCTCCTCCTCCCGTCCTCCACCCGTCGGCATTGGCGGGCCAGCGTGGGTGAGCTAGCCACACGCGGGTGCGGGGGCAGGGGCTGGCGGGGGCAGGGGCAGGCACCGGCACGCGACGCGGGGAGGGGCTGCGGCTGGCGGCGCGCGGCGCGGGGAAGGGCGGCAGCGCGCGGCATCGGTGATGGCCTAGTGGCTGGTGGGCACAGGGGCGGCCGTGGGCGTGGCGCACGGGGAGGGGAGGGCGGCGCGCAGTGTGGGGGCGAGCCGGAGTTGGCGGGCAGCGGTGCGGGGACGGCCGGGAGCGGTGGCGCGGGGCAGCGTTGGTCAGGAGCGGCACGCACAGGGCCAGGCTGTCTGTCTGTGTGGCTTGGACTGCCCGGCCGAATTCGCCTAAGTGCCCCCACCCGCCCCTTTGCCGAGCGCCGGATCAGGGAGGCACTCGGCAAAGGAGGCAACTTTGCCGAGTGCCCCAATCCGGCCGTCGGCATAGATTTTTTTTTGAAATACCTTTGCCGAGTGCCTCTGTGAAGGCACTCGGCAAAGAGTAAATTTCTAAAAAAAGTTAAAAAAAAACTCTTTGCTGAGCGCCTTATTCTTGGCACTCGGCAAAGACCCCCTTTGCCGAGTGCCATGCCCCAGCGCTCGACAAAGTTTTTTTTGTTTTTGGCCTCCAAATTTTTTGTGCAGCCCTTTTAGAGTACCAGGAATCCTTGTTAGAATTTAGGGATTTTTGTGGCTTTTTGATATATTTAGTTACTTTATTTCGTTTACTTGAATTTTTTTGAAAAATATAAATTTGAACCGCACGTGGTACGAATAATGGAATTTAATGATTCAAAAAATGATAGTCAAGTTACTGAGTGTAGTGTGAGGCCGTATCCAAGAACGGACCCAAAATTTCGGACATCTTGTTCACGAAACATGACCGCGAACTTGCGTGCGAAGTGTTTTTAAATTCTAAAAAAAGCAAACGAAGTCCAAAAATCATGAAACTTGTTGAGATGTCGTGATATCGTATGTGGAGGCTATGATAAAAATTTTAGAAGATTTTGTGCACGTTGTTACATATGATGCTTACAAACTAGGACATCGTACGTGACAACGCGCATGAAATCTTCAAAAAATTTTATCATAGCCTCCACATACGATATCACGACATCTCAATAAGTTTCATGATTTTCGGACTTCGTTTGCTTTTTATAGAATTTAAAAACACTTCGCACGCAAGTTCTTGGTCATGTTTCGTGAACAAGATGTCCGAAATTTCAGGTCCGTTCCTGGATACGGCCTCACACTACACTCAGTAACATGACTATCATTTTTTGAATCATTAAATTCCATTATTCGTACCACGTGCAGTTCAAATTTATATTTTTCGAAAAAATTCAAGTAAACAAAATAAAGTAACTAAATATATCAAAAAGCCACAAAAAATCCTTAAATTCTAACGAGGAGTTCCTGGTACTTTAAAAGGGCTGCACAAAAATTTGGAGGCCAAAAACAAAAAAAAAACTTTGCCAAGCGCCGGGACATGACACTCAGCAAAGGGGGGTCTTTGCCGAGTGCCAAGAATAAGGCGCTCGGCAAAGAGGTTTTTTGAATTTTTTTAGAAATTTGCTCTTTGCCGAGTGCCTTCACAGGGGCACTCGGCAAAGGTATTTAAAAAAATGTAATTTTTTAATTCCTCCCTTTGCCGAGTGCCGAAGCTGTTAGGCACTCGGCAAAGACATTTCAAAAAAAAATATTGAATCTTTGCCGAGCGCCGTGTCAGGGGCACTCGACAAAGTATTTTCCAAAAAAAAATCTTTGCCGAGTGCCTAATAGTAGGCACTCGGCAAAGAAGGACGTGGCCGAACACCGTTACGCGGGGCAGCCTATGCCGAGTGCCGCGTTTTTGCCGAGAGCCTGACACTCGGCAAAGAAGTCTTTTGCCGAGTGCCCTTTTTTGCCGAGTGCCTGGCACTCGACAAAAAATTCTTTGTCGAGTGCAATTCTTTGTCGAGTGCGGCACTCGGCAAAGAAGGTCTTTGCCGAGTGTCCGATTTTTGACACTCGGCAAAGCAGTTTGCACTCGGCAAAGGCCCTGTTTCCAGTAGTGTATGTTAGGAAAAAGAAAAAACATATGATCTAATATATATTAGTATCCCTCCATTCCAAATTATAAGACGTTTGAGTTTTCTAAATACATAGCTTTTGTTATAGACTTAGATGTATTGTCTAGATACATAGTGAAAACAATACCTCTAAAAACGTCAAACCTTTTATAACTTGGAATGAAAGGTTTGTTAATTAGTACCTAATACTTATATCTCCGAATATTCTAGCCCGTGCGAGAGCATGGGTTGATGGACTAGTTTGATTCAAATTGAACTCAGATCAGGAAACCCGGCTTAGCCGGTTTGTGTGGTGTGGGCCAAAAAAAAACTATGCGAGACCGTAATTTCTCCATCCAAACTTCAAATTGGATGACTATATATATTTTCGATCATCCCAACTAGGAATGCAATGGTAAAGCCCATTCTTCGCACCGCGGCGAGATGTTCGCTTCTCGGCATCGGCAATGACGTCGAGGATGGCAGGCAGCCAACTGATGAGGATCTTGTGGTACTTCTTCATGCCCTCCATCACATTGTACTGGTCCAGGAGAGAGTTGCACACCTTCGCCTTCACGAGGGACACCAGTGGGGCGACCACCAGGCTGGCCTGGCCACTAGTTCAGCCATTGGAGCGAGCACTCAGCAGAGCTCGATCTGGAACGAGAACGCACACTCAGAGGAATAGGAGCGCGCAGGCCACAGGCATAGGGGATGGGAACATTACACAATGGCGTGGGGGAGTGGAGATGATGGAAGAGAATGGTCCGAGCAAAGCGATTTGGTGGAAAACAGAGTAGGGCTGGACATCCACTTACTAGCTTTGCCCGTCAGCACAGCAGGGCAGCTTTGTTTGCTTTAATCAAATCAAAGAAAAAGCAATGCATCTATTCCTTCATGTCCACGGTAAGAACCTTTATCGCTAATGGATATCGGTTGCAGAAATGGAATAAATCCACTCTATAGTGGCAATGGAATAAAGTGCAGTTGCACAACGAAGGCACCTAATGAGAAAATTGAAACGGGAATAAATCTCAACAATCTGTTTTGGAACTGTATAACGTTCATCATCTCACTCTGACTCTGACGGGAGTAAAAATGGAGCATCTATCTATTCCTTCTTTCCTTCCTTCTCAGGTTATAGTAAATGTCCCAATGTAGAAGAAAGGGGTCTGTTATATATACCTAGTCATTAGCAGAGGCAGCTCTATAAAAATCCTTTTCTAGAAGGAGCAGATAATACTAGCTACCTCTCAAAATAGACATTTTCAGACGTACCAGCCACTTCTCAAAAAGGATTTGTATAGACACTGGTCTCCGGGCCCGACGGTGTGCCACTATAGAGGTGGCTCCTGATTTTTTTTTGAAACAAATAGAGGTGGCTCCTGATTAAGTCACCTCTATCCTAGTATCGGTAAAGGAGCCGAGATGATCACCACCCCTCTCCCCCACCCAGCTCCACCACCTAGCCCGCCGAGAGCGCCCCCCCCCCCCACGAGTCTCCGCAGGTAAGGGACTCATGCTCTCGCCGCACGTGCCACCCCTTCTACCCCTGATAGAACCCCTGGTCGCCCCAAGGCCATGCCGTGGACGGAAATCTCTGACTACTCGATCTGACTTGGACTGTGAATCCATCTCCTCTCCGACGTCGCCATCCTCCTACCTCGACGCCATCGGCCGGGCTCTCCGACACGGGTGGCCATCCCAGACGGGCGGGTCCCAGCACCTAGCCAGCCACCTCAGGCTAGGGAACCGGGTCGACGACGGCCCCCGTGTCGGTGCCGAGCGCATCCCCGCCCACCTCAGGCTCGGCCATCGAGTGCCTCCACGAGGATGTCGCAGCATCTCAGCCCTTGATGCGGAGGGTTGGAGGGAGGTGCTGCCATGGAACCCGGAGGATCAGAGGACCACCACCATGCACACCCCAAGGCCGACGCGATGGCGCCGCATCCGACGTGCTGCGTGACAGGTGCCTAAGCTGTCTCTCCTACACTCATAGGCTCACCACCTTCCGCATGCCTCTATGGTGCCTGCGATGTCGTGCATTCTGGCACCTCGCCAGAGACTGCAAGCGGTCCAGGTCGCCGGAGAACTCCAGGAACGACGTCGGCGCTCTTCTGGTCAGCTACGCTTCATCAGGGTGCGGCGGCCGAACTGCCCTGGAGTGCCGGAGGGCTCGCAGGCTGGCCGACCAACCCCTCCCAACAGCTCGCCGCGAGCCGACAAGAATGACCCTATCATGTGCGACCACGAGCCGTTGCCACCCGGACATCCGATGGACAGGCAGGTGGAGAGCGCGTGCATCATCCAGCGCACCACCACCATTGATGACGCTGAAGCTGGACTGCGGCACACTATCACAAGGTTTTCATTTTCGGAAATTAAAATTTATCGGGGGTCACAGATAAAGAGGATATATGAGAAATATCGGACCAAATTCAAATAAAATGTAATTTGAATTTAAGTGAATTTAAATAAATTTAAACAAAATTTGTACGAAAAAGATAGATATTTTCTTATCGCCACCTACGGATAAAAAGGATATATCGAAAATATCAGGAGATTTCGGCCCAAAAAGAAAACAATGCACTATCACGGCGCTGGCAGCGGAAGCAACTATCGTGGTCACTGCCGCCGACGCCACTCGCGCCCTGCGGTGCATAACATTAAATATATATGCAGCCTCCCTTTGGTACGTGATACCATTTCGAAAATGTCAAGTCACAGGGACTGCCCAGCACGCACTAAATACAATGACAAAACTGCAAAGGCACTTAAACCACCCAGTACTAATCACTACGGGATACAGTAGCTTTGCCGAGTGCCAAAGGCCCAAAGACACTCGGCAAATGCTTTGCCGAGTGTAACACTCGGCATACAACACACGGCATTATTTTATCAGCAAACAGTAGTTTGCCGAGTGTTTTTTATCGCACACTCGGCAAATAGTTTGCCGAGTGTCATAAAACACTCGGCAAAAAGAAACTCTCGGCACAAAAATGATAGCGGGATGGCACGGTGATGGCGATTTTGCCGAGTGCATGACGGAAAAACACTCGGTAAAGTTTCTCAAGTTTGCCGAGTGTCAATCCCAAAACACTCAAAGTTTCTAAACTTTGCCGAGTGTCATCTACAAAACACTCGGTAAAGTTTCTAAAGTTTACCGAGTGTCAAGACTAAAACAATCGGTAAAGCTTATAAAGATTGCCGAGTGTCAGCACTGAAACACTCGGCAAAGTTTACACACTTTGCTGAGTGTCGCGCCCAATACACTCGGCAAACAAGCGCGCAATGGGCATATTTTATGATCACTTTGCCGAGTGTCCATTTGAATACACTCGGCAAAGACAAAACACTCGGCAAATAAGGTTCCCAGAATAACAGAACTTGGTCTCTTCGCCGAGTGTTTTGGCTCGACACTCGGTAAAGCGTCTCTTTGCCGAGTGTTACACTCGGCAAAGCGACCAATACCCCTTTTTTACTAATCTGTCCCATATAACGGACCCCTCTCAATTCACAATAAACCATCACAATTCACAATAAAGCTCACAAGCATAATTATATGTCACAGACATAATTGTATTTCACAGGCATAATAAACCATCATCACAATTTACAGTAAACCATCATCACAAGTCACAACTAAGTCACAATAAGCCACAAAGGCAAATGCAATCACTGCGGAGGCCCTTGGAACCACTGCGACAAATCCGAGTCTTGAGACTGATTATTTGATGCCGCCGATTGATTCTGCACAAAAAAGAAGAGATTGCATGTGTGAGACAAGATTGATATTTATATGTGATGCACTTAATATCTAAGGTTCCTTGACACATGGAGATTGCACTTAATTCATTATTCACGTGATACCTGTTGGTCATTTTTGTTACATTGCAAAAAAACAAAAGATTCTACAAAATCTAAACTACTATGGAAGTTCACAAGTTTCCAAATTGACAGTAGTGTTGGAAGTCAACTAATATGGAAGTCAACTACTAGCTTACTGCTCACAGTTTTGCTGTCATCTTTTTCAGATTATCAGAGATGCTGCTGGAGCACCTGATGTCTTAACTAGACTTGAGGTGCCACAACCCAATCCAGGTGATGCCACAGCAGATGCAGTGATATCAGAATATGAAAGCTAATGTCTCAGTACTAACTGTAACTCCACACATAGCTCCTGTTTATGGCTCCTTTCTTCTTCTCTTTTGTCATTTTCTCAGGCAGTGTACTAGTGTTGTAAAAAACACAATCTCAGGCAGTGTACTAGTGTCAGCACTCAACAGCAACTGTAAGTGACATTTGGAGGCTGTTCTGAAACGGATTCTGTAAGTGACATTTACCTCGAGGTAGTAATACTGTTCTGAAACGGATTCTGTAAGTGACATTTGGAGGCTAAAGTGTCCAAACAAGATCAAGCACTTCCTATGGTGGTTTGCAAATAACAGACATCTGCTTAGATGTAATTTGGCCCAGCGCGGTATGAAGCTAAACACACGATGCCCGGTGTGTGATCATATGGGTGAAGGTGGGGGGCACTTGTTTTTTAAATGCTGCTTGGCCAAGCACCTATGGAGACTGCTCGGCCTGGAGGAGGAGAGAATAGCGCCAGCGTCTGCTATGTTGTGTTTGGTTGCTAGATGCTCAACAGCATGTGTTTGGTTGCTAGCCTCCACTGAAGCCTTGTGGCTAAGCTAACGCTATTTACAGAAAGTGGGGGGCAAAAACTGCAAGCTGGATTGGCATGATTGCAGCACCTTCCTGATAGAGGCAAGTTCACTGCAAACTACTCCAGCAGATGGTACTAGTAGTATACAAACAAAGACAAGAAACCACCCGACGCGTGCCGCGTGCACAGGCGTGCTATTTTAGCTTCCTATTCCTACAGATGGCACTCCAGCAGTCCAGCTTACAAGAATGAAACGGCCAGGACTGTCTCAAACTGAAAGCTCTTCTAACAAGAAAAGTAATGCTATAAGAAGGGAGAGTCCTACTTATTATCATTCTAGTTTGAGCAGGGTACTGCACAATCAAAATTCAAGGAGCCCTTATGATTTATGGAACAACAACAACTATGGGGCTGGTAAAACAAACTGGACAAGCGACGATTTGGTGCTCACTGTACAGCCAATAGTTGTTCAGATCATATATTGCAGGGCTGGAGACAACATTTGGTACTCACTAAGCCTGCAACAGAATGAAGAATTCATCTCTGTCCAACAAATCCACTGTTAATATAATGCTTTCCAAGTAATCCAGCAAAGAGTTTTTATGCTCGATCAACCAAAGTGAATTCGTCAAGTCGCTGTCCCAGTTCGGGAGGCCACCCCATGATTTATTCTAGATCGAGCATATATGTTATTATAATATATATATATATATATATATATATATATATAGTGTATTCTATACTACAGTATGCATGAGTATGTATGTATGTAGTAAAAATCATCAACTTGCAAGGTAACCATCCATCTAATATCTTGGCATAAAAAATAATAATAAATAGATCTAACATAAGGTGTTAAGTGACTCATAGGAGTAGTTGTGGGTGGCTGAGGTGGAGGGAATAGCACCGGTGGCGGTGGCAAAGCTTGACCCATACTCGATGCAAAATTCTGCATGTATTGGAACATTTGGTCCATCCGCAACCGATTTTCTTCCTCTATCCTCTGCATCGTCCGCCGTTGTTCTTCCTCCATGTTCTGCCGCTCGGCCGCCATCTCCGCCATCCTCGCCTCCATCTCCTCCCGTTGCTTTGTTTCTGCTTCCACCCGGGCCTATAACATTTCATCCCAATGTTACAATGCAAAGCTAAAGCACGTAACGATCAAAGAACGATGAATAAAACAGAAATAACCTGAAGAGCCTCCATCTGGAACTGTGTAGCGGTTGGCCGTGGGCGTATCGCGGGGCTCGCGCTCGTGCTCCTTGCTCGGATCTGGGAGAGAGTGGGAGTAGAGGCCGTGTCGATTGTACTGTCGCCAATCCAGTACCGGCCATGCTTCTTGCCTTCTCCAACCCTCATCACGATTTCTCCATCAAGATCCTGGGTGCTCAGATCGAACTGTGGCCCATGAACCTGCCTTGCCATTGCTGTGTACTCACTGACGTGGCTGTGGATGCTGGGATCGCTGTACGCCTCGGGCGGGTCCTCCGGGTTGAAGTCGATGTTTGTCCTCGCCTTGCCCTTTTTGGACAGAACCCATGCCTTGAGCTGGGAGCAAGGCTGGCCATCATGTGACCACGATTGCGGCAAAAATGCAAAATAATTAGAAATTATGCAGAATTGAGCGTTAGAATAAAGAAATGAATTCGCGTACCCATTTTTCCCTGTATTCGTCAAGGCTCAGGCTGCCTTGATGGTGTGATGCACGTGGCATTAGCAAACGCTGGTCCTGGCAAGCGTTGTGCGTCTCCACCCACCTGGGCTTCAACCACTTGTCCACCATGTATTCCCAGCACTGGTTATGCTGGGCGCACCAGTACGGAGGCACCTACGTCATCAAGTGTATGACATATGAAAAAATAAAATTAAGCATAATTAATTTCATAAAAAGTAAGTATGAATGTTCTATACTTACCTGCAAGAATTGTTCCCGGGTCAGGTTCATTGTTTTTGCCTCTTCTTTTTTAACCTTCATCCTTCTGTGTTGAGCATAGTAGTCGATGATGGCCTGGACGCGCGCCTCGTAGTGCATGTCCTTCACGAGCTTCTTGGCGGCTTCTTCAGAGATGGAGGCCGCCTTGGCCTTGTACCCCTCCTGGCATCTGTAGAAGTCCTACATATAGACGCGATGTATACAGTCATTACTTCAAGAATGTCCAGTGAATGTGATGTATTGACTAATGTAGTGCGAGGAATACATACCCACAGCTCGCTCTTCACCCGCTCTGCCTTGTTGGGGAATACCCTGCCGTCACGATCAGCGGCGTTGAGGGCGGTGACGTAGTGGTCCCACGTGTAGGCCGGCTGTAGCTCTTCGCCGAACTGCACTAAGCCAAGGAAGTGTAGCCTGCACAAAAGGCCAAGGATGCCGTTGACCTTGCGGTTGTGATCACCCCCACTAACCTTAATCCAACCCCTACCCAAGTGATTAAGATAAATTATTAGTTTCCATTGTAATTTTCAACATATCAAACGAAAAATTATTGAGAACATCTAAAGTTACTTACTTTTTCCTAGAGGGTCAAATCATCGGGCGTCTCTCAAGAGGTATCGGACGCCTCGGGAGGGTCGAGGGACCTCGCAACCAGACCTCGGAACCAACTGCCTCCTCCTCCACCTGCTCCTGCTCCTCCTGTACCTACTCATCACCAGAGGCGTGCGTGGAAGGTACCTCCTCCTCGTCACCAGAGGCGTGCGCAGAAGGTAGCTCCTCCTCAGACGACGACGAGGGAGCTACAGGCGATGGGGGCCTCGCCCCTTTACTCTTCCCTTTACCCTTCCCTTTACCCTTCCCTTTACCCTTCCCTCCAACCCTGCCTCGACCCCTCCCTTGACCTTTCCCTGAAGCAGACCCTAAAGCTGACCCTGAAGCTGACATCTTTCCGTAAAGCGCCGTGATCTTCCTCGTACCGCCCACCATTGTTCAATCACCTGCAATTAAAAAGAGTAAACCAATCAGCACAGATAAACAAAACATGCTTAGAAAGATATGACAAATATAAATAAATTAGTATGGCTCATACATGTATTACAAATAATCATCATGATCGGGATTAGCTGGATCATAAGTCTCATCATCACTATCACGCGTGTCGATATAATCATCATGATCGGGAATGTCGTCATCACTGTCATTGCCTAAATGTAATCGCTGAAGTAATTCTAAGTCCTTCACATTCTGAACCTCGTCTCCAGCATCCTCGTCAGCAACCCTTTCATTGTCTACTTCCATTCTGATCGCTTTGGTTAAGTCTATCTCAAAACTCCCTTCGAGCCCATCTTCTTGGAAGAACTCTCCGTCATATGTGTTGGGGTCTATGTTGTAATCTTCATTGTTTGGTACAGGTAGTTTACCGTGTGGTGATACCTTGTACACAACATCCCAACCCTTAAGACGGGCGTCGGTTTGGCACGTGTATGAGAGATAATAAACTTGCGTGGCCTGTTGAGCCACAATATAGACATCGTCTCCTGGTAAGACGGATGATTGTCGAATTTCGACTAGCTCAAGATTAGGGGTCCGTCTCACTACTGATGGATCAAACCAATGGCATTTGAATATGACTGGATTAAGAGGTTTGCAACCATGAAACATGAGTTCGTATATTTCTTCAAGTCTTCCGTAGTACTCGACCCCATCAATGCCTGGCGTAAAAACTCTGGTATTTGTGGTTCTTCGATTGGGACGACTCTGCTAGTGGCTTGTTGTGTGAAAGTGATATCCATTCAC
This sequence comes from Miscanthus floridulus, assembly GCF_019320115.1. Lineage (NCBI taxonomy): Eukaryota > Viridiplantae > Streptophyta > Magnoliopsida > Poales > Poaceae > Miscanthus > Miscanthus floridulus. The sequence goes on from NC_089588.1 coordinate 121,938,547, forward strand.
GTCATAACCGGTAAACGACTTGACCCTATAGGCACAGCCATCGGCAACCTGTCTCAACTCAGCACTCATAGACGCATCAGTTTGGCCCTTCAAGTTCAAGCAGGGTGGTTCATATATTATTCACATGTACGACCAACTTGTAATGTCAAACTAAGTACGAGCTAAATTGGATTGTACCTTCCGTTTGAACCAAGAAATAAAATCGGGCATTCCATTTCCCGCACCCTCTCTAAGAAGGGTCTCAACTTCCTGTGGGGTAGGTTCCCTTGATTCACGCCAGAATCAACAATGAAATTCCCTGTACCAACGAGAAACATGGGAGTTGGACACAGAATAGTGACTACTTGAGAACAAGTTTGTTGAGAACTTACAGCATGTACGGCTCCACTTTGGATAGGTTAATCAACACATACAGCATGATAGTGCGCCACTCTTCATGTTTCAAGATCTTGTGGGTCGCACCACTTGCACTTCCGAGTTGCCCTCGAAAAATGCTAAGGCTCGATTCATCTTTGCCAGCATTATAACGAGGGGGTGGATTATGCACGCTAGGAAGGTTGTCAGCATAGTATTTTGTTGTGAAGTTTGATACCTCCTCCAGAATGTATGCCTCTGCAATGGATGCTTCAATTTTGCATTTATTTTTACATTTAGTTTCGAAGAACCTTTTGACATCTCTCAATTGAATAGCACCAACGGCCCTACATAGCCCCCACATTCATGCTTCATACGGGAGGTGCAGAATCATATGCTGCATCGGATTGAAGAAGCTGGGTGGAAAAATCTTCTCCAACTTACAGAGCAACACAGGCGCCATTCTTTCTATTTCTGCAACCATGGTACAAGATAACTCCTTGGCACATAGCTGGCGGAAGAAATTGCTCAACTCCGCTAGCACCTGCCAGACATGCTCAGGGACATAGCCTCGAACCATCACCGAAAGTAGGCGCTCAAGCCATATGTGGTAATCATGACTCTTGAGCCCATTGATTCGCATAGTAGCTAAGTTCACTCCCCTTTTCAGATTCGCTGCATACCCATCAGGGAACATTAACGTTTGGAACCATTCTAGTACCTCCCTCCTTTGGGCCCTCGTCAGGACGAAATCGGCCTTAGGCTTTCTCCACGACTTGCCGGCTCTGGGAGGCGCCATGTTTAGCTTTGGTCTGTCGCATAACCTCGCTTGATCCACTCTAGCCTTAACATTATCCTTTGTCTTATCAGGAATGTCCTATGATTGTACCAAAAATTGCCTCGGTGATATTCTTTTCAGTGTGCATTACATCAATGTTATGTGGAAGAAGAAGATCATCAAAATAGGGGAGGTTCCACAAGCACAACTTCTGAGTCCAGGCATGTTGCTCGCCATATCCCACAAAACCACCTTCTTGTTTATTGACCTAGAGAGCTTCTAACTGAGCATGAATCGCGGCTCCTGTCATCATCTGCGGTGTAGGGTCTTTAACTACGACATCTTTCGTAAAGTTCTTGATGTCTAGTCTGAATGGATGATCAGGAGGGAGGAATTGTCGATGTTTGTCGAACGAAGAATACTTGCCACCCTTCATCAACCAAATGAACGTCAGAGAAGCCTTGCATAGCGGGCATGGGAACCTCCCGTGAACACACCAGCAGCAGAAAATCCCGTATGCCGACAAGTCATGCAGGGAGTACTGGTACCAAACATGCATTTTGAAGTTTGTCTTTGTAGCTTGGTCGTATGTCCATACTCCTTACCCCCAAGCATGGACGAAATCATCAATTAGAGGCTCCATATACACACTCATATTATTCCCCGGGTGTTCAGGAATTATCAACGACAAGAATATGTTCTGTCGTTGAAAGAGGACGCCAGGGGGGAGATTGAGGGGGATAACGAACATGGGCCAACAGGTGTACGGGGCAGCCACCATTCCATAAGGATTGAACCCATCTGTTGCCAGCGCAACACGTACATTACAAGCCTCTAGAGCTTTCTCACGATGAATCTCATCAAACCTTATCCAGGCTTCACCATCGGATGGGTGTACCATCTTCTCAGGATTGTATCGACATCTGTTTTTGTGCCATGTCATCTGTTTCGCGGATTCCTCAGTCATGTAAAGCCGTTGGATCCTCGGTATGAAAGAAAGGTACCGTAGGATCTTCACGGGGATTGCGAGCTGCCTCTTCTGACCATCACCAGAGTCTACCTCTAGGAACCTAGACGATTCGCACTTCACACAGTACTTTTTTTCTGCATACTCTTTCCTAAATAAGATGCATCCCTTCGGACAAGCATGTATCTGCTCGTATGGCATCTTAAGTGCACGAAGGAGTTTTTGTGCCTCATACATGCTCTTTGGCAATATGTGACCATCCAGGAGCAGGCTGCCAACAACTGTGAGCATAACATCGAAGGCGTCTCGACTCAAGCTAAACTGGGACTTCACGGCCATTAGGCGTGCAATGGCATCCAGTTGAGAAACCTTGGAATGCCCGTGAAGGGGTTGCTGTGCCGTAGACAACATGTCGTAATACGCCTTTGCGGTAGCCTCTGGCTCTTCCGCCCTACGTCCTCCATCGAAGTGTGCTTCATGATAGTCATTTAACATGTCTCCTACCCCAGCATCCCCATCATATTCCTCGATGCGTTGTCTCACGACCTCGTCTCTCCCACGATCAGCTTCACCATGGTAACCTAGACGATTCGCACTTCACACAGTACTTTTCTTCTACATACTCTTTCCTAAATAAGATGCATCCCTTCGGACAAGCATGTATCTGCTTGTATGGCATCTTAAGTGCATGAAGGAGTTTCTATGCCTCATACATGCTCTTTGGCAAGATGTGACCATCCGGGAGCAGGCTGCCAACAACTGTGAGCATAACATCGAAGGCGTCTCGACTCAAGCTAAACTGGGACTTCACGGCCATTAGGCGTGCAATGGCATCTAGTTGAGAAACCTTGGAATGCTCGTGAAGGGGTTGCTGTGCCGCAGACAACATGTCGTAATACGCCTTTGCGGTAGCCTCTGGCTCCTCCACCCTACGTCCTCCATCGAAGTGTGCTTCATGATAGTCATTTAACATGTCTCCTACCCTGGCATCCCCGTCATATTCCTCGATGCGTTGTCTCACGACCTCGTCTCTCCCACGATCGGCTTCACCATGGTAGATCCACCTGGTATAGTCTGCCGTAAATCCATTCTTGCAAAGATGTTTACCCATGACCAACTTGGTTTGCCGACGCATGTTTGCACATTTGCTGCAGGGACACCAAGTGACAGTAGCTCCTTTAATCCTTGCAAATGCCCGTTCCAAGAAAGCATCGGTGTTGTCAATCAATTCTTCGGTCAACAAAGTCTCACTAGAGCGGCCCGTGTACATCCACTCATGGTCATCCATCCTCTAGCATATCAACGAGTAATATAAAAAATCACGTTGCATCTACACGTTCCTATACTATCTAATAGGTAAAGATAGGTCCTAATCCCACCCGAGGATGTATAGATGGGGTTAGTTTCCATGCTCTACTCCTATACGAGACAGAATTTCGGCAGCACCTCCCCGTTGTTCTCCAAATACACGTCCTGGAAGGGAGATTGTGTATCCGGAGAACAACAGGGAGATGCTGCCGAAACTCTATCATGGATCGGAGTAGAGCATAGAAACTAACCGCATCTACACATCCTCGAGCTGTCCAAAAAACGTGGACAATTCAAAACAGATACGGTTATAGATATGCAAAGATCTGCATATTTTCAACCATATCTCTTTCGAACGGGAGACGCCTGGCTAGGTTACGTGATATACGAACATGATACGGAAAGAAGGGTCTTTTATGCCTCACCTTGCTGTCCTGCAAAGTGACGAGTTGAGGAGGGCGGCGGGAGGGCAAGGCAGAACCAGGCGGGGCAGGGAGCGGCGGCAAAAACCTGCAAGTTGATATGTGGTTGTAAGATTCAAGCAAGAAGTGTTTAGAAAAACTCTAGAGTTTTATTATCAACTTTGTGTGGGACTCATATGATAAGGAGTGTAATCAAATTGAGCATCAACATAAGAAGCCAAGCATGGATAACCAATAATGTCCATTTCCCAGATGCCATTATACAAAGTCATATGTTTTATTAGTTGATATAACAATAATGTCCATTTCCTTCAATATTTTAGGTGTAAGATAAAGGGGGAACTCTGTTGCATGAAACTGTCTAGCGCATTGACAAGCGCACAGTTCCTAGATGCCAGATGAAAAAGGTAAGAAATTGAGCTCTTAAGGACCGCATCAGCCCAAAGGAAACTGGCACGCGTGTATGCATATTACTGGATACTCCTGTAGTAGTCCTGTAGTAGCACCCACGGGACGGGAGTAAACCACCATTGCTGCTCTGCTATAAATACAGGCTAAGGGGATGGAACCAATTTGAGGATTGAGAAGCTGAGTGCAAGTGCCCGATCCGATCCATGGCTAGCTCCTTTCTGTCACTTGAGAGAGATGTAGATAACTAACAGAGCGATAGATAGATAGATGGTGGGTGTGCATGGTGGAGAAGCAGGGCACGTGCATTACCATCCAATGCCGCCAAGCTCCTCCTCTGAGCTAGCTCGCTCCATCAGCTCGCCAACCATGGCTGCATGCATGGGTTGGTGGGTGGATGGATGGTTATTCGTGTGCCCATCTTCTCCACCGAGCACAAACTGTCTCAATCGGCGGCGTGCCTTACATACCTTATCATCATCAGGAGTTCAGGACATCAGGTGTGGTGCGTGCCTACTGCCTAATTAATCCTCACCGCCGGCGTCTCGTCGCTGCCGATCGATCGAGCCAGTTGAGTTCCTCTTCATCCTAATCCTAATATATATATATATATATATATATATATATATATATATATATATATATATATATATATATATATATATATATATATATATATAGCTCTCATCCCTAATTAGCCAGCGGTTCTCGCTTCGCAAGCTAAACATATATACCGATTGACGATGCTATCTATCTCGTATATATGTATCTTGCACCTCTGACTTCCTCTTCGTTCGTTCGTTCATAGCTTAACTTGTGTACTGGATTTGGTCTACGTACGTACAGCAAGTTATTAGCAACTCCGATCCAACTGACAAGTATCATGGCGTCTTTTTCACACCTGAATATGCTATGCTGGTACTTGGTAACAAGCTAGAAAGCACTGTTTGCTCATGTCTGCTCCAGGTGGACAATGACATGTTCAAAAAATTCAGAATAATATATACAGCCAACTCAGAATTTTTCTATGTACTCCACTTGGTTAGCCTACACCTTTTGCCTCATGTCTGCTCCAATCTCAAAAAAATTCCATCACCTCATTCTAGAACTACAGAAGCACTGGCCTCAATAAAGAATTGTCTACCTGACAGACTTGATACAGCAGAAATCATTGAAAATACTGGTGCTCGTTTTTCACAATAGATATAGGACAACACTATGGAATCTGAATGGAACTAAGAGTAATATCAACATGTTTAAATTCAGAATAAAGCATAAATCATTGAAAATGTGGAGACACTATCTAGCAGAGAGAGGGAGATAGAGCTGCTGCCGCCGCATCATGCTTCTCTTTATTATGCATCAACAATTAGACACATACACATCGAGTTCAGGCTAAGGCTCACCGGTTGCTGGGAGGCAGGGGCGCCGGGTGGCCGGGCCGCCGTGCGGCGGTAGGAGGGGCTTCGCGCTGGGGGCCGGGCCGGGAGTCGCGCCGGGGGACGGAAGTCGCGCCTGGGGGCCGGGAGTAGCGCCGGGAAGGCGGGGGCTGGCGGTGGCGGCACGGGAAGGCGGGGGGCCCGGCAGCAGGGGGCGGCCTGTCCGGCGGCGGAGGGTGGTGGCCCAGGCTACGGGGGGTGGCGGCCCGGCGGCCGAGGGCGGTCCGGCGGCGCAAGGGTGGTGGGTGGCGCGCCGGCGGCGCGGAGGGCTGTCCGGTGTGCGTGCGTGTGCGGGTGAGTGTGTGTCTCAGTAAGTGTGTGGCCGGATCGGGTAAAAACCAAAGGGTATGCCGAGTGCCAGATCCAAAAACACTCGGCATTGTTTTTTTTAATTACCCAACCGGTACGGTACTGGTAAGTGGGGGCCGGCTTGGGTAGTTTGCCGAGTGTCCACTATATGACACTCAGCAAATATTTTATTTGCCGAGTGTCGTACAGTTAACACTCGGCAAACTAAATTGATATTTCATGCCCACTCATCCTCCTTCTTCATAACGTATTTTACTAAATTTGTTACGATGTAATTTAAAAATACCTTGTCAAATTCACTCAACAATGCATATTTGATTTTTCTACGAATATTAGTTTGCCGAGTGTCCACTATATGACACTCAGCAAATATTTTATTTGCCGAGTGTCGTACAGTTAACACTCGGCAAACTAAATTGATATTTCATGCCCACCCATCCTCCTTCTTCATAACGTGTTTTACTAAATTTGTTACGATGTAATTTAAAAATACCTTGTCAAATTCACTCAACAATGCTATATTGATTTTTCTACGAATATTAATCCATTATTTCATGCAATTATAGCTCAAATTCAATATATATCAATTAAAATTCTATAATTGCAGTTAACAAATGAAAATTATCAAACAGATCCAAAAAATTACCAAAATTTGACGTGAACCAATCTATGTTGTCTATTGCCTGTACAAAACGTTTTGAAGTCAAACCCAAATTCGACCGTCACTTTGATTCCAAATCTTATCGGATCCTTCTCAACGCTATGATTCTTCTTCGGAGATGCTTCGGTTTGTAAAGATCGTACGTGACAAATTATGCGAAACCTTCTCAATTTCTTTCCATAGTCTCCACATATGATATCATGAGATTTTGACAAATCTCGTCATTTTCAGACTTCGTTTGCTTTTTTAGAATTTAAAAATCATTCGGCCACAAGTTCGTGGTCGTGTTTCCTGAACAAAATGTTCGATTTTTTTTTCATTTCCTGAGTAAGGCCTCAAAATGGACTCAATAACATGAATATGATTTCTGCACTCAATTTATTCCATCGTTTGAATCACTTGCTGTTCAAATTTGACTTAAACCAAAAAATTCCTCTAAATGCAATACATTAATTAAATATAGCAAATAGATCGAGAAATATGCCAAATTTTAACATGTAGTACCACATGTTGTATGTGGAGAGTAGAAAAAGTTTGGAGGGCAAGAGAGGAAAATTATTTTTTATTTTGCCGAGTGCCATTAAAAAACACTCGGCACCAATATTACTTTGCCGAGTGCAATAAAAAAACACTTGGCAACAATATCAGTTTGCCGAGTGTCAACCAAAAACACACGGCATACCTTGACACTCGGCAAAGTTCTAACGGCAGGGTGGCGCACCCAACGGTCGTCACATGGCCGCCGCACGCCCAGCGCACGTGACTCCACTTTGCCGAGTGTCCGTTTTTGCCGAGCATTTTATTGTAATTTGCCGGGTGTTTTTTATTAGGCACTCGGCAAAGGTGGGTTTTGCCGAGTGCTGTGTCTTTGCCGAGTGTTTCATTAAATACACTCGGTAAATCATATATTTGCCGAGTGCCCGATGGAATGCACTCGGCAAACCATCAGACACTCGGCAATTTTACTGTTTCCGGTAGTGGAATAATGCCCTCACCATCGTTTAATTTGGAAGTTTTGTTGCACGTACTACTGGGAGTCTATTTAATTATCATGTAGACGTGGGGTCAGAATGGACTAAAGTGTGTCCCGTTTCGTGGTCACTTGGGGTTAGAGAAATACTTGAAACTTTATTTGAAAGTTTAACTGCTCCTACTCCCAACAGAATTACGTGTAGAAACGATGTTTGCTGGAAAAATGATATGCAACCCCACTAGTACAGAAACGATTTCTAAAGTTGTCTTATCTTATTTTCTCTTCGCCATGGTTTGACAAAAACTATCCTTAAAAATGGTTTTACAGCAATTCCGTTAGATTCAGAAAACCAATCCCCTTTTCCTAAAAACTCTCCTATAGAGGAATCAGGTAAAAAAAACTGCTCCAACAGATCTTATTTTTCAATCCTTTTTTCTATATTTTTTCTTAATTTCTCGAAACCTCCCATTAATCCCTCAAATGGAGGAGAGCAAGCAACATTTTTTCTCAATCTCCTGTCCTCCCCCTTCTGTCACATTGACATCTCAGGCCCCATCGGACCAGGCTATCTCCTCACTCTGCGCCTAGGCTTTCCTCCACCGTGTTGCGCTCCGCCACCACCCTGACATTGCTCCGGGCAGCGAGCCCAGCCGCGCTAGCCGACCCGCGCCGTTACTACTGGGCCAGTGAGCCCCGCGCTTCGTCAGTCGCCGCGCCCCACATGCCGTCGCTGTGGTTCCAGGCTGCCGCGCCCCATGCACCGGCTACCGCCCCGTAATGCAGCTTTGATCCGGCGAGCCCCGCGCTGGTCGCTGCTCTAGGCAGCCCAACGCCACCCGATGCCATCGGCTCCAGGGCTAGTCATGCTGCCTCAGGCTAGCCAGTGTTGCTCCTAGCTGCCGTGGACAGGCAAGAGATAGGAGAGGAAGAAGAGAAATCACATTGACATGCGGGGCCAACCTGTTAGGAGAATAAAGGTGATGAAATTTTCCTCAATCTGCTAGAGCACTGTTCCCCTATACTCCAAAAGTTTGTTTTCTCAATCCTCTTTAGCTATATATAGGGGATTGGATATCCTCAATCTGGTGGAGATGTTTTTAGTCCTCTATTTTTAGGAGCATGTAACAACCTGGTCTAAATTGAATTTCTAGAGGCTGGTTGGTAATGTGATATGTCTCAAAAAATAGATGTAAAACAGTTAATCATACTATATTCAAATGAAGTTGGATGAAGACGAACTTTACATCAAAAAGTTGTAGAGCTTGAAGAGATCTACATAGCTTTGTAGTTGATGACCTTTTTATTCGAAATAGTTTAGACCGGGTCCCAAGTATATGTTTTGAATTCTTGGATTAATTCAATTTTTTGAATTGTTTTCATACAACCTTGGACGGACACCCACTCTATATCAAAGTTGTAGTGCTTAACGAGATCTGAAACTTTGTAGTTCAAACTAGTTTCATTTGAAATCGTTTAGACACTGAAATTTTCAACACAAGATACGTAACAAATAATATGAAAGGATATCATGCTATAGTGTCATATGTTAGTAGTATGATACAGTGGTATGGTGCTCTCATCAAGCAGGAGCCCATTACAACAACAACAACAACAACAAAGCCTTTAAGTCCCAAACTAGTTGGGGTAGGCTAGAGTTGAAACCCAATAGAAGCAATCAAGGTTCATGCACTGTGAATGGCTGTTTTCCAAGCACTCCTATCTAAGGCTAAGTCTTTGAGTATATTTCATCCTTTCAAGTCTCATTTTATTGTCTCTACCCAAGTCAACTTCGGTCTTCCTCTACCTCTCTTCACGTTACTATCCTGGCTTAGGATTCCACTATGCACCGGTGCCTCTGGAGGTCTCCGTTGGACATGTCCAAACCATCTCAACCGGTGTTGGACAAGCTTTTCTTCAATTGGTGCTACCCCTAATCTATCACGTATATCATCGTTCCGAACTCGATCCCTTCTTGTATGACCGCAAATCCAACGCAACATACGCATTTCTGCGACACTTATCTATTGAACATGTCGTCTTTTCGTAGGCCAACATTCTGCACCATACAACATAGCAGGTCTAATCGCCGTCCTAGAAAACTTGCCTTTTAGCTTCTGTGGTACCCTTTTGTCACATAAGACACCAGATGCTTGGTGCCACTTCATCCACCCTACTTTGATTCTATGGCTAACATCTTCTTCAATATCCCCGTCTCTCTGTAGCATTGATCCTAAATATCGAAAGGCATCCTTCCTAGGCACTACTTGACCTTCCAAACTAATATATTTCTCCTCCCGAGTAGTAGTGCCAAAGTCACATCTCATATACTCAGTTTTAGTTCTACTGAGTCTAAAACCTTTGGACTCCAAAATCTCCTGCTATAACTCCTAGTTTCTGATTCATTCCTGTCCAGCTTTCATCAACTAGCACTACATCGTCCACGAAAAGCATACACCAAGGGATGTCTCCTTGTATATCCCATTGTGACCTCATCCATCACTAAGTCAAACAGATAAGGGCTCAAAGCTGACCCTTGATGTAGTCTTATCCTAATCGGGAAGTCATCCGTTTCTTCCATCACTTGTTTGAACACTAGTCACAACATTGTTGTACATGTCCTTAATGAGCCCAACGTACTTCAGTTGGGACTTTATCTTTGTCCAAAGCCCACCACATAACATTCCTTGATATTTTATCATAAGCCTTCTTCAAGTCAATAAAAACCATGTGTAGGTCCTTCTTCTTCTCCCTATACCGCTCCATAACTTGTCTTATTAAGAAAATGGCTTCCATGGTTGACCTTCCGGGTATGAAACCAAATTGGTTCATAGAGACCCAGTGTTATTGCTCTCAATCGATACTCGATAACTCTCTCCCATAGCTTCATAGTATGGCTTATCAACTTAATTCCCCGGTAATTAGTACAACTTTAAATATCCCCTTTATTCTTGTAGATCAGTACCAAGA